>NW_009213276.1:0-3341 GCF_000690835.1 Fulmarus glacialis | reverse complement strand
GGGCCGGGGGGGGGGGGACCTACGGGGGGACAGAGCTGCCATTGCGACGTCGTGTTTCCCAGTGATCAATGGGACGATTCAGCTGGTGCATCTCTGGGCCCGGGGGCACGGGATGGCCCTGAGATTTTCTGCGATGTCGGCTTCGAGGACCTTGGCTGCCCCACCACGAGTGGCGCTTGGGCTTTGGCAGATGGGACTCAAGTCCTTTTTCTCACCCACATGGAGCAGATTCGCTTCACAGTCAACATGGAGCAGGGAGGCTGCCGTAAGCCTGTTGAGATACAGCCTTTCCCCTTCTGGCTCAGCTTTGGATGCAGGTAGGAGCCTGGTTTCCTCGGTCCTCCATGCTGGGCTATGGCCACCGCCAGTCCTCGCTGCGCTGCTGCCCGCAGGTGCACGCACGGCCACCTCCTGCTCCCAGAAGTGCTCTGCTGCTGAGGTTGTCTGCCCTCCTCCTGCCGCGTAGGGAAAAACGGTTGCATGTTTTTTTGCTAATAATGTAGCTAAAATTTTCATTTTTTTGTAATAGGATTTTGGGCAGAGATCAAGTAGAGAAAAGCTAACTACAACAGTTTTGGTTTGGTTTTTTTTTAACGGGAATTATGAACTTTGAAAATAAGGTCTTCCGATGGCTGAAGCTGTTTACTAAATCAATGAGAGACATCTGATGTGCACTCGCAGTTCCCTGAGCTGTATCATTAAACAAGTATAAGTTAACCAACCTTCAGTCCACTGTTATTTGTTTTTAATCACAGCTGAGGAGCTGCTTAAGAAAACTCTTGGGAAAAGCAAACCACTTCTTGAAGAGAGGAATAGGGAGTCCAAGGTAAGCATTTACCAGTTGCCAAGAATCTTTAGATCCATTTAGTGTCTCATTATTTGGTGAATAAACCACCTGGCATTGCTTAGAAAAACATCAGTATAATTCCTTTCCAAGACAGACCTAATTGTATAGCAGTGTGTGGCCATTATTTTCTTCCACACCCAATCTGAAACTGGGAGCACATGCCATATAGTTTCATTCTCTTTTCGTTTCAAAAACAATGTCCTTTAAATATGAATAATTGTGGGGAAACAGTACTATGTTTGGCTACTCACACTAACTGCCTTGCTTAAGAAAGGTGCCAGCTGAACCATTACAAAAGAAGTAAAAATACACACACTTGCCCCAGCATTATTGTGCTCTGCAATGAATGGTTATGATGAGGAAAACAGAGGAGACTTCGGTTTTGTCCTTTGTGCGGTTACTTTTCAGGCTTAAAAATGAGGGCTCCATCGTCTTGAATTAGTCAAGAAGCCTCTCATTTTCTTCCTCCTCGTTACACAGTTACAGACTCCCAAGCACATAATCATGAAAACTGCGGCTCTTGGTTACAAGAGGAGAGGTAATTCCTGTTCTCACTACGTCCAAATTTTGGAAACCGATTCTGAAGAGCGTTCGGTGGGAGCTGGTTGGGATGTTGCAGGGATGTATGTACAGTTCCTTGATTTTATTTAGTCGAGGGGCTGCTGCATATTGCACTAGGCATGGAGGCTTTTTAAATTTGGGTTTCACTCCTGAGCATATGGTGCACTCCCGGTAATTAAGCCTGACAGTCACGGATGCACGGATGACTTTGAGTAAGCGATTTCCACTTGGAAGAAACAATGTCTCGGGGTCACCTAGAGAAAGAGGTAAATGCATCCTTACTCCTACTGTATAGCCAATACCAGTAACGAGTGTAGCAGGGCTGAGCTCTCAGGTACTGATGTCCTGCTGGTGTGAAGGTCACAACTTCACCCAGCTGTTTGCTTCCGCTTGTGCCTATCTCCTTGTTGCTGAGGTGTAGCTCCCACCAGTTGCTTTTTGGTGAGTTTCTGGTTTCAGGCAGGCCCTGGGAGAGTTGGGAAATCGTGACCTGTGGAGGGTTGATGGCCTTTTCCTGACTATTGCTAGCTGCTGTGGTGCCCAATGTCCTCTGGAGCTCGGAATGGATGCGGAATAGAAAGCATGAGAACACACGGCCTGTGCAACCTCAGGGTGCACTGTCTTTGGTGCCAGTGTCCATCCGTGAGCGGCTGGTGGTAATTTTCTTGGTACACAGACCAGATCGTGTTACAATTTTCATAAGATCTTTAGAATTTCCAAACTCTTGGAAAATTTGATTGTCGATTTAACAGAAGTAATGTTTGGGCCATAAAACATAACACAGCTTAAAAAAAAAAAAAAAGGGCAGTGAGAATACAGTCAGTTTCTGGGTAGAAAGTAATTCATAACTTGGGTGGTTTCAGACCAGTTTTGGGTCTCCTGTGGGCTGAGGAAAAAAGCTGCTGCTGCTTTCCATAAAAGTAGGAGCCTGTCCTTGCTCTTCATTTCCAGTACTTATTATTTTTACCACATTCATATTTTTATATTTTGCTTTTGGAAGACACAGGGACAGAATGGTACTCCCTTCCCCCTGATCTCACTCTGATTATCTAGCATAAATCTCCCTTTATAATCTTATCACTGGGCAATTCGGTTATTTTAAATGTGAGCCTTCTTGCCCACTAATCAGTTCATCTTCAGGTTTTTAGAAGCGCTATGTCATAATTCTGCACATTCCAATTGCTTCTGAGTGTCCAGCCCAGCTCTGCCTTCACTTATCCCCTTCTCCTTCCTTTCCGACAAGGCAGGCTCTTTCTCTCGCTCACAGTCTTCGCATTCCTTCCAAGTTGATGCACATAGTCATTTGTAATCAAGGCTGTAAATTGTATTTAAAGCTGTACTCCACTATCCATGGATATTTGAATCATAAATGAGAGTATTGTCCTGCCTGTACTCTCACTTATTCTTTCAGCCGTAATAGATCCTTTCATTTGTGCTCAATTAGCTTTTCCACTCCTGCATTCAGACCCTGAAAGTTTCCACTCTTTTCTTCAGGTCTTGAATGCTGATGGTGTGGCCACGTTTGCCTCTACCCCATAATTTGTTTAGCTCTTTTGTGCCACAGATTTCACTGAATATGGTTTGTTTGTTTTGACAAGTCCAAACAGCATGACTATATTGTGCCATAACATAAAAATGTTCCCTTTAATTATTGCTGGGGTGCTATGGCTCTGGGATGGACCTCTTGGGTGTTTGGGCTTTTATGTCTCCAGGTTGAACGTAACCAGAATTTTTCTAGAAGACTGGTTTTGGGTCGTTGTTCTTTTTTTTTTTTTTTTTATTCTGATAGAGCAGTGAGCCAAGTCACAGCAATCATGTGTCAGGAAGAGTCATTTTTAGAACAGCACCCCACGGCGTGCAAGTACACAGCGTCCTCTTGCCCTTGCTGCAGTGCCCCTATGCCGAGACGCGCCCCCAGCCCGGTGCCGCCCCC
>NW_009213275.1:0-2398 GCF_000690835.1 Fulmarus glacialis | reverse complement strand
CTTGGCTCAGTTTTGGTGTCGCGCCTCTAACATGGCTACATCTTCCCGTTCAGGGCAGGGAGCGTGCAGGAGCATAGAAGTGAGCGTTGGGCTCCTCCTGGGGAGCAAGGGACAGGCGTCTGGGACTTTTATTTGCACCGGGTGTCTGCTGGTTTCCCTGACCGTAGGAAGAATACATGTAACAAAAATGCTCCCGGAAAACTGTATAAAGGAACAAAAGGTTATTTCAGGGAACAGTGTCTGGAACTGCTGACAATATTTCCCGTCTCATCCGCACTGCAGTCAGCATACTTTAAACGTGCACAAACGCAGTGGCACTGAAGACGTGAGTGGAACACTTCCGGTACTGCCACAACTACTTAAAATTAATTTATTTTTAAATATTCAGATTTGTAATATTAAATGATTGCTTTTATAACAAAGTAGTTATAAAATTTAAAATAAAAACCCAAACAGGGAAGGATCAAAAAGAAGTTATATGGTGTCCTGCTGGCAGGAGATTCAATGCCAGTGGTACAGCGTGGTGCCCTCAGCCCACAGAGCCCCCACTCCCAGGAACGGGTTCTGTAAGAGGTGCTGCAAATAGTGGAAAGAAGAATTAAATTTCTCCTCAAATGTTAAGAGTTATTTGATAGTTTTCAGAGGTTAGAGCAAAGGTGCAAAAGTCCTCTGACACTTGTCGGCACAGCCAAGTTTGCCATCCCCTGGACACGAGTATGACAAGACCTAGATCAGATTCAGAATCTGATGTGGCTTCAGCCCGAGGCAACCTGCCTCTCGTAATGGAGAGAGTCCCTTATGTCTTTGCCAGCTGTTTCCTTAGTCAGCCAACAGCCTTTGGAGTAATTAAACAATTCTGCCTCCAAAGCATTTTTCTCTGAGCCAAATTACAGGCATTAGGATAGCAGCAACATCGGCTTTGCCAGCCAGGACTAAAATTAGGTTGCATGATTTATTTTGCAACTTGTTTGGGTGCTGACAAATAGTGCCAGATCTCTACACGGATTCCCCGAGATGCGCTTATGTGGGGGAGAAAAGCCGGAGGAGAGAAAGGCAGGAGGGTAGAAGTCTGTCACCTTTACTTCATCGCTGCTGTATTTTTAACGTGCCGATGCTGCCCTGCTAGGAAGAGGAAGGACGTTCTGTGAATTCTGTAGCTATGAAATTTCTTTTTAAATTAAACCATCTTTAAAGTTCTCTTCCACTAAAGGAGACTGGCTTGTCTCGTACAGCAAAACATCAGCTGAGAAGGAGTGTGATTTCAGCCTCTAAAATACATCAAGAGCGTGAAGATGGGGGAGGGAGAGGAGCTAAAGGGTCATGGATATAAAATAGGGCCTGCATGAATTTTTAGACTGGAAATTGCAAGTCTTCTTGCTGCTGAATGTCCTGAAAAATAATGTCAATGGGAACAGCAGGAGACAAAAACTATGGCTTTAAAAGTTAGAGCTTGATAATTTCTTAAGGCATTTTGTAATGAGGTTGCTGGTTGGAAAAGATAACGTTCATTGACCTAAGTGGTCCTTTCTCAGCTTGCAATTTCTCAAAGCAAGTGATTTTTTGTGTGCTTTTCTATAAACATATTTGCAGTATTTCAAAATGCAAAATACAAAATCTCTTTGAAATTCATGACTCCTTGATGATGAGGTTCAATTTTCTGTATTGTTTGCCTTAACAAGAGAAAAGCAATAAAGAGCAAAATTGAAAGTATCTTTTAGGACTGAAGTTCTCCCACAAAGAAGCCTTAATTTTGGTGACATTTCTGTAGCTAGATGACAAAGAAAAGCATTTGGGTATGTATGTGTACAACCTGCCTGGAAGGAGGTTGTAACGAGGTGGGTGTTGGTCTCTTCTCCCGAGTAACAAGCCATACAAGAGGAAACGGCCTTAAGTTGCTCCAAGGGGGGTTTAAATTGGATATTAGGAAAAATTTCTTTACTGAAAGAGTGGTCAGGCCTTGGAACAGGCTGCCCAGGGAAGTGGTTGAGTCACCATCCCTGGAAGTATTTAAAAGATGAGACGTGTAGATGAGGCGCTTAGGGACATGGTTTAGTGGGCATGGTGGTGTTGGGTTGACGGTTGGACTCGATGATCTTAAGGTCTTTGCCAACCTAAACAATGCTATGATTCTATATGTAGTTAAGAACAGCATCAGTGTTTCACACTAGCTTTCTGCAACCTGAGGTTGGGTCAAAGGGCCGTTGAATCACCTGAGGCACGCGGGCTGGTGCGGTGCCCCTTCACCTCTGCTCCAGGCAATCCAGGACGGTGACCTGAGCTACTGGACGTCACGCACCTGCTTCAGCTGCTCTGGGGAGGACTTTGAAAACTCATTTGCCCGATTGTAAACTCTTTATTTCTCACCCTAATGTTACAGAAACGGAGTGAGCGGGGGGGG
>NW_009213274.1:0-6993 GCF_000690835.1 Fulmarus glacialis | reverse complement strand
TGGGGGTTGGTCTCTTCTCCTAAGTAACACAACAGGATGAGAAGAAATGGCCTCAAGTTGTGCCAAGGGAGGTTTAGATTGGACATTAGGAAAAATTTCTTTACCGAAAGGGTTATCAAGCATTGGACCAGGCTGCCCAGGGAAGTGGTTGAGTCCCCATCCCTGGCGGTATTAAAAAGAGGTGTAGATGTGGTGCTTAGGGACATGGTTTAGTGGTGGACTTTGCAGTGCTATGTTAATGGTTGGACTTGATGATCTTAAGGGCCTTTTCCAACCTAAACAATTCTATGATTCTATTCTATGATTCTAAATGCTCTCATACCTGACCCTGCTTAGAATAGGAGATTGGACTAGCGACTTCCTGCGACCCCTTCCAGCCTGAATTATTCTATGACTCTACTCTATGAACTGTTCAGAAAGTGAAGCAAGGCTGATTTGATTAGGGTCTGGGTTAGTTTTTCTTCTTTTCTTTCCTAAAACTATGTGAATAAACAATCAGCAGTCATGGCAGAGAAAATAAAGGAGGTCCTCAAACATTATGGTTAACAAAGAAGTTCTACAACATGGAAACTACTGAGAATTTGCTAAAGACTATCTGGTAACAACGCAGACATTTGGAAAGGAGACTTGCTATGATGAGACAGAAGAAGGAAGAGATATCTACAAAGGCTGAGAAGTTCCAAATAAACAGCCAAGTTCCAAACACACAACATCTTGACTGAAACGACCAACTGAGATCTGAACCAGAACTGTGAGTCCATAAACCGACATGCTTTCACCAGAGAACGAGTCTTGCCTGAGACTTTCTTTTTTGCGTCTCCTTCAAGTTATCCTGTAATGCAAATGCTGAATGGAAATAAGTTATTGGAGGAGCTGAGAGTAAGGCTCCATACATTCAGGAAAGGATGCAAAAGGTATTAAAGGTTTGACTTTATATATATTCTCCTTTCAGCATTCTTTGCCTTCTCATTTCCTGATAAATAGCACCACAGCATTTATTGTCTGGAATCCTCTGTAGGAGAAGAGAAGGGGAGTGGATCAAAGGAACTAGTCTGAGGCTGATACATATTTTTCATTTAATATTTATGAATATTAAAAAAGATGAAACCACTCCAAACCCATTATTAGCTGTTTTCAGTAACCCTTTCAGAACAGCCCCAATTAAAATCCATTTAAGAATACTCCCTTTATAAGGTATTGATCAAAAAAACCACTGCAATACAGATGGTAAAAAGCCAACCAAATAGCTATATACTACTCTCATTGCACCTTGGAGCCTTTTTGGTGTCAGTAGAAGCTACAAACAAGGTATGAAGAGTGATTATGACCTTTAATATCTATAAAATTGTTCATATAACATTTATAGACAGCTAATTACAAAAAGAGGAAAGGTGATAACAGTTCTTTACATACATCATAAAAAAAATCCAAATGTTGAGAGTAGACTTTGATGCAAAAGTTTTTTTTTTCCTTTTAATTACACAATGCATTGTATTTTAATTTGTGTTTACCTCCTCCCCATCTCAGACACCTTGCTAAATCATTGCCAGTCCCAAGAGGCAGGATA
This sequence comes from Fulmarus glacialis, assembly GCF_000690835.1. NCBI lineage: Eukaryota > Metazoa > Chordata > Aves > Procellariiformes > Procellariidae > Fulmarus > Fulmarus glacialis. The sequence goes on along the minus strand of NW_009213274.1, from coordinate 5,426 downwards.
GCAACTGGAGGATGCTTAATCAAGTTTGCTTTCTCTGTGAATAAAGAAGGAAAAACATAACTAAGGAACAAAAAAATCTAATTGTATGGTACTGATACAGTAACTGTGTTAGGTTTTGTTTCAGTGAAAGACAGTGATACGTTTTGTATATGAGATTATGCTGCCTGCTCAGCAACAAGCATTTCACCAAGCCACTCCATTATGCAGCCCCTTCCCCAGTCAATATTCAATCCTTAATCATAATTTACTCGATTGTTATCACAAGGACTTTTGTAATCCATAGATGTGATAAACATTCATAAACAACGATACGCAAGATCTTTCCAAGACTGAACATGTTGTGCTCTCTGTTGCTCTCAGCTCTGCCTTCCCCGCTACAAATGCAAAAGGGTAATAGTTAAGGGCATGAACAACAAGATGAATCTTGTACTTTTCCACCCGGGTGACCAAATTTGTGTTTAACTGTGTATTCACTTGGAGTCGTGTCTACAAATGAGCACCATTACCAAGAACTCCCTGGAACCAACACCAGGGGTTTGCCCATCAGGAATTAAACCTGCTATTTAAAATGAGCATTGATCTATCTGATTAAGTCTCTAAGTAAATATTTTTTATTTAATAAGTAATATTTTGAAATGTATGAACTTACAGTGTCTTTTGACTCTTTACCAGTACTTTTCTAGCATTTCAAGCCAAAGGATCTCTGTTCAAAATCCATGGGAAAGCCCTTGTCAAGAAATACAGCCTTTCTGAAAGCTGGAAGTGGGGCAGATATCCCCCAGGTATAATATTTCAAATACATAATTTGTCAAATTCCTCATTTAATTGGAATGAGTAGCATGTCTAGTTCAAAAGTTATACTTGAATAGTTAAACGATCAGCTATTTCATTGATAGAATTATGCACAATTATCAGCAATTCTCAGCAGGAGTTTATATATCCAATGGATGTGGCAGGGATATCTTCATATTCATCAACTTCTCTCTTCAATTCTTTAGGAAGACTTAGCATTTACAATACCAGTGTACTGCAAATCTTTAAGAGAATTTAACATTTAATAGAATAATAATTAAAAAAAAGTTTAAAAGTCTCAAACTGAGGAGAAAAAAAGTTTGGTTTTGTTTTTTTTTTCTTTTTTTATGTGGTTTGTTTCTCTTTTTTTCCTCCTTCTTGCTTTGCTCTTAGCTAAGATTCTTTGTATATTAGGAGGTCAGGGAAGAAAAGATCCAACTAAAAAGTGTCTGTTTCTCAAAACAGGTGATTTCTTAAACTTCATATGCACGACTTGTGCTAAAGGGCTTTGTTCGCTAAAAGACAGCATTCAAAAATCTATTTCCTGCACCTGTGAAACAAATGGATCCTGGATCCTCCAAATTATTTTTTAGTTTTGTACCATAAAATTTGCCACAGAAGATAGTATTTTATTAAGACAAAATGCAGTCTTTTGTTCCAATAATGCCACTGAAAGATAAAGTAACTGCATGGCATTTTAGACCTCATGGAAAAAAGTGATGACAATTAACAGCTGCAAAACTTCACCCCTTCCAAGTTTAGGCAATACACGTGTTCTTTATGTACATGGATTTACGATTTTGAAAGCTATCTGAGAATTACAATCAATGGCTTGTATTTGTAAAAGTTTTTTTGCTTTTGTTTTTTCAAACCAAGACTAGAAATATGCCTTTGCTGTCACCCATTCCTCCATGACATCATTTTACTTTTCATTGAACTTTAAAAGGTTTTCTGGTTCACACCTCCCACAAAGCACACACTTTTAAACACTCTTCATCCAAACTTTCAGTTGATTCTTTTGACCTCTATTCATCTCCTTCCTAATTTCCATCATCACACATTCCCATTTTTTTTTCTCTGCAGCCCCTCTAATGACAAATAAATGATATGTGGCGTGGGAGATATTCTCCCTAATAAGCCTTGAGAAGTTTAAGTCTGTAATATCTTGACTTCTGGGCCTTCCTCATGATTTGTACAGAGGACTTTACGGCCAACTGACTGAAAGAACTCCAAAACTGAAATGATGTACATACCTTGCTGCACAGGTCCTTTTCAAAGGACTGTTATCCTATTATCTCCATTATGGGATAATGGAGCATAAACAAAAATTTGGTAACTGAAAAAGCAAATAAGCTAAGGTAAATGGTCTTAAAAGAAACAACTTATATTTGATTCAGTTTGGGGAATAGACTTTGAAATGAAATTAAAATAGATTGATTCAAATTTTTTGCTTTCTGGAAATCCAGAGGACTACAAACACTGGACTTGTCTAGGGATTTTGAATATCCTTTGGAATTTGAATATTCTTAAAAATAATCATGTCCCAAACTGATAAATTTTAAAAATTTCAATGAACAAGATCTTGTTTGAAATAGCTGTATCCATACTTTGGTATATAGGGAACAGCAGTAAAATGAAAAACATGAATCAAGCAAAACTGTGTAAATGCTATTGATTACCTATGCAATCCAAAATCCAGCCTACTGTTCCATCTCCACCACATGCTAGTACTCTGAACTCAGGAACATCTCGGAAAAAATTTAACCTAAAAACAGTAAATGAAGATATCTATTTAATTATCATAAATGCATTGTGCATTATGCAAACATTTTATGGCTTAAGACATTTCACTTAACGGTAAATGGCAAGCGAACACTTGAAATAATAATCACCTCTGCTCATGCATTCATTTTTTAGACAAATACAATCCAACATTGTATTATCCGAAAAATTTAATATGAAATTGTTAATTCGAGGGTTATTATGTACACTAACACTAGAAATAGCTTGAACCCGATGGTTAATCCAAATCTTTGTCTTGGTTCAAATCTTGTTTGAAACTATTGTCAGAAAACATTATCTGTTTACTTAGTTATAAATGGATATGTAGTCTCTCAAGACAGAAAAGTCTATGGTGGCTGAATGTATTAGCCACAAAATTTCCTTGTGAGGTGCTGGCTATAAAAGCATATGAAGACAGTATATTCCTCTTAGTACATGTCGTGGTTTAACCTGGCAGGCAGCCAAGTACCACGCAGCCGCTCACTCACTCCGCCCCCCCAGCGGAACGGGGAGAGAATCGGAAGGGTAAGAGTGAGAAAAACTCGTGAGTTGAGATAAAGACAGTTTAATAAAACAGAAAAGGGAGAATAATAATGATAATGATAAAATATACAAAATAAGTGATGCACAATGCAATTGCTCACCACCCACGCTGACCGATAACCAGGTAGCAATCGGTACTTCCTGGATCACGCCTACCATTCATATACTGAGCATGACGTCACATGGTATGGAATACCCCATTAGCCAGCTGAGCTGGCTGTCTTGATTATGTTCCCTCCCATCTTGTGTACCTAGCTCAGTCAGTAGGCATGGGAGCTGTCCTTGGACTAGGAGGGCACTTAGCAACAACTGAAAACATCCATGTGTTATCAACATTCTCCTCATACTAAATCCAAAATGCAGCACTAGCAAGAAATTTAACCCTATCCCAGCCGAAACCAGGACAGTACACTAATACATAATAAGCTTTTTTGGTTTTTGGCTTTTTTTGGCTTTTGTGGTTGATAAAAAAAACTTTGCACCATGGTTTAATACAAAATGAGTAAGCATCAGGTTGAATGCCCCCATTCCATAATCTTACAAACCATATTTTAAAAGTGAAGTATCTTTGGTAATATTTGCCTCGCTATTTCTGCTTCCATATCCATCGAGTGCTGGACAGTATCACCACCCCATTACCCACTTCATCCAATACTAATGTTCCATAATGCTGAAAAATGAGGATATATTAAAACAATTCTAAGTTGCAATATTTTAAATTTAAAAGCATCTTTTCAGGATAGCTTTTGACACATACTGAAATTAGTCCTTACACATAAATTGTGACTAGACAAAAACCTTCCAGCAATTTTGCTGAATTACTACATATATGTGTGTGTGTGTGTGTGTGTGTATGTACATTCACATATATTCTATTCATTAGTGTCACAGACATCTTAATGCATGTTCTATATGCTAGTGACCAGGTCTGATTTCCAGTTTGCAATCTCCTAATCAATGCACAATTATTGCACATTGAACCTAAATTCTGAAATACAAATAAATATACACAATAACTTGCAAGTGTTTAATTCAAGCTATTTTCCATATGAAACTTTAATGCTGCACAGAGAATGGTGTTCCTGTCCCTAGAAAGTTTTAAAAATTCTTTTAGGCCTCTTGATAAAATCAAGAGCACATGAAAAACTACACAGTAAAAGAAAGAGCATGGGGGAAGAAAATGGAAAGCACAATCATCAAAAAATGTTATTTAAGATGTAGAAGATGACAGGACAACTTCTTGTTCTATTAGTTTTCGACCAGAATTTCAAGGTTAGCAAAGCTACATAGAATTAAGCCCATGACATTGTTGTCCCACTCCCTCTAATTTTCTCTGCTCAGAAGAGCTCTTAGTCAATTTCAAGTGTCAAGTACAATGTCTGAAGGATGCTTACTCATTCTGTATTAAACCCTGCTTTGCCCTTCTCACCTCTCACATTCTACTTCACACATCCTCAGGACAAGTGCTACAGGATCTCTACTGATCCAAAATGTCATGTGCCAAGTCCCACTGGGTACACTTGGGGAACACATCTTCTAATAAGCATATGTGCTGAAAGACCCTCTGCTGGAAGTCACCTCTTACCACTGTAAGAGTGGGCACTGAGGTATGTCCTGGCCCACAAAAGAGACAAATGCCTCCCATCACCAGCATTCCCACTCTGACCCAATGTGTTGGGTCTGTAGAAAGTTAGCAGATCTAATTATATTGCTTCCAGTACTGAAGGTATTTCAGTTTAATTTAAAATCAAATTTTAGCCCAGAGGTGACGGAAGGGTACTAACTTCTATAAATATTTAAGCATTTCTACCACATGTAACAGATGTCAAAAAGAAAGTCTGGAAAAACCAAACAAACAAACAAAAACAACAACAAAAGTACAGGGTTGATGTTAGCATTAATCCAGATGGGCAGAACATAGACCTAAACCTCTGCCTCCCTTTTTATAAACAAGCATCCTCACCATATAGCTAACACTCTTTTTGTTTCGACTATTTAATCTTCATCAAAAAAGTGTAACTTCCCAAAAAAGTGGGGGATTGAAGAATCTCACAAAACCATATTGTGGAAAAAAATTCTCAATAAGCTCCATTCAGATTTCCCCTGGAGCATTTTATATTCATACACAGTGAATATTCCAAACAATTTCATAGTACAGCATGAAGTTCACATGACTTTTTCTTTTTATAAATTTAAATATAAAAATGATACATACATTATATAAATCTATAATACTAAAATACATAAAAATAAAGTATAATACACCTTACATCGCATATTTGCATATATAAATATAGTGTATATAAATA
>NW_009213273.1:0-9114 GCF_000690835.1 Fulmarus glacialis | reverse complement strand
CTAGCTACTATGAACAAAATTAACTCTATCCCAGCCAAAACCAGCACACAAGAGGAGTGCACCTTGCTGTACTGTAGGTAAGAGAACAGATGGCCTTTCATGACCCCCAAAATGTCTCTGCTGTGTATATTTAAATCTACTTTCAAGCCGGTCACATTCTTCTGTTATGGATTGAAGCGGAATTCTCATGGTGCCCTCAAGAAGACATGAAGAACTTTCCCATGTTCTGTCCATGATATATGCCTACATAAATTATTATTGCTTCAGAAAGGACCTTTTGATGACACAACTAGGATGAGGAAGTACCTAAAACAGTGTTTCAGCTGAATTTGATGTGACATGCCTATTCTTGCTACTGCTGAACAAACCTTCTCAATATGCTGTTGGTCTGTGTCCATCTAGATCACAGCCTTTGCTGTATGTGCAAGTGTCTAGGGATGTAGTTATAAATGGCACTTAAAGATGAACGCTAAGTTACTGTGATTTGGTGATGTTAGGAGGAACTGGAAGAAAACACTTTACTAAAAATGGTAAATAGAACGGACCAGGGTCAAAGAAGACAGATGCATCGATAATAAAGAGGTGTTAGCAACATTCAAATAATCTGTACTCGCTGGATGGCTGTCCTGCACAGACTGCTCCTGCTCTTGAAATCTGGGAGCACTGGAAGTATTCTGGAACACTACTGGCATATCACGGATGATTTGAAAGGAGGGTATTTGGATCCAATGCCCACACCAAATCTAAGGGTTTTTTAAAATACAATTCTTTTCAAGACTTGTGATCACTAGGTATTTTCATGGCTATTTGGTTAAGTGCTTGCTGCTATGAATGAAATGTTGTCTATACCAATGTTTAAATACATCTAGGTTGTTAAGAGAAAAGAAGTCGAGTAGATGAGAGACAAGTTGGGAGCTGTTAGTCCCTAGGGAGGAAGGAAAGGATAGAGTAAATGAGTTTTGCAGACTGGTAGGGGAGAGAGTAAACAGTGCCAAAATTGCAATTTAGTCCTCTTGTACTAAGGGTGAAGGACAAATGTGTTAATAAAGTCATTAACAGAAAGGATTAATTTCTGTGGCTTTTAAGATCTAAATCCTCATATTTATGCCCTAGTTCATCACCGGAATGGCTGTGAACTAGCAAGAAAGAGGGAAACAGTGTAACATAATTTTGGGGAAGATGAGTGAATTACCGATTCAGCTGACTCATTCCTCTGTACTGAAATTCTGAGAGATAAATAGCTTACTGCAGTCTTGCACACTGAGATTTGTAAATCTTCAGGGTAGTCTGTAAACAAGCTGATGGTGTCACTGCGTTAAGAACTAGATTGCTTTTGTTGAATTCTGTATTATTCTGGCTTTTGAGGTACATTCTCACGGCACTTTACTCAAGCTGTTGCAGAAGTGAGAACGTTTTCAACCAGAACTTTGAGAGTAAATTCCGGCTGCCATTACTGAGAAAGCCACTTACTACTATGAATATGCCTACAGATTGTAACAGTATATTTCCTGGAAGAATACCTGAAGTTTGATAAAGAGCTTTTGCAGGTTCACACCTTAAATTACCCCCTGTAATGGAATTCACTAGAAACACTTGACATTGAGTTAACTGTGATCTTCCAGAAGCTCTGCAAAATAGCCCACACAAAATATTTTACAGGTATTCACCTAAGTACTGAATACATAACTGTAGAGCAAGCCCACTTCAGTGTCTAAGCTTGTTTAATGTGTGTAAAAGTAATTGGTCTTTATTCTCTTTTACCAGGTAGAGTGGTGAATGTCTCTAGTATGGTGAGTAGCTCAGCTCTGGGAGGCTGCAGCCGAGAACTACAGCAAAAGTTTCGCAGCAACACGATCACTGAGGATGAGTTAGTGGAACTCATGACCAAATTTGTGGAAGATACCAAGAAAAGTGTGCATGAGAAAGAGGGTTGGCCAAATACTGCCTATGGGGTATCCAAAATTGGTGTCACAGTCTTGTCCAGGATTCAAGCCCGGGTGTTAAATGAGAAAAGAAAAGGCGACCACATCCTTCTGAATGCCTGCTGTCCTGGATGGGTGAGAACAGACATGGCAGGTCCTAAAGCCACTAAATCGCCAGATGAAGGAGCTGAGACCCCGGTTTATTTGGCCCTTTTGCCTTCTGATGCTGATGGTCCTCATGGCCAGTTTCTGAGTAACAAAACTGTTCGAACCTGGTGAGCTTATGTATGTGGACCTGTGCAAGCGGTAATATGACTGTGGATTAGTCTGTGCCCTGGTAGGGCATTTACCCAGAGCAGTCTCGTCCTGTCCACAGCAGCAGCAGGGTCCCTTTATCGTTACAAGGAGGGTTACAGTTGTGATACTTCACTGGGATTAAGTCTACACTAGGGTACACTTCCCAACACTCTCCATTAGCCTGCTCACAGCATTGACCGTGTAGGCCAAAATCTGATTTGTGAGTGTTCCAACCCAGATGATACAGGCTAATTTGGTGTTGCCCTAATATAGAGGTGCCTGACCTTGTTTATCTGAATTTACTTTTAATTAAGTCATTGCCAGCCTTTTTCCCACTCCCTCAAGACAGATCTCCGACATGGAGTCGGGATGAGGAAGCAGATGCCTTATGCTTTCTCAGCACAATAGATCTTTCTAGGAACCATAATTGCTTCTTGCAGGTTGTTGTGCAGGGCTTCTTAAAGGGGAAGGGGGTTGTTCTGAGATCTACAGTCTGACTGGTTTGGGGGGAGGCTAATAAGACCAGAACGGAATCACTGCTGTATAGAGGTTCCTTATTATCAGTACAAAATGAAATTAGGTGAAAATAAAAATAGCAGTGATATACCATTATAGAACTTAATCAGTTGGCATTATTAATATGTATGTCAATAAATGATTACTTACTTATTTGTATTCATCCAACTGATACTAAAAACTTATAATGTTTGAAAATACTTTCATTTTCTGCAGCTAAATTTGTAGCTGGAATGTGTGTTGTTTGGACTATATAAAGAGAAAATAAACTACAGAACTGATATAGCGAACTATTCCTCAGGTCTTCCAGTTCATTTATTGCACAGCCAGAAGTTTCCTTATTAAAAACCTGGATCAAGTGCTCTCCATGTAGTAGAGAAAATGAACTGTAAATGTTACCATATTATTACAGGATAGGACTGAAATACATAATTATCATAGTAACCAAAACAAGTCATACAAGCAAAATCACAAGTAGAGGAAGCAGCAACCTGGAGAGCATCAAATTTGTTTTCTCATTTTAAATGTTGGTTATTGTGTTTCAAATGCTTAATCTTGAAAGGTTGCCACAGCACTTCAAGCTGTAGAACTGGAGCCGTGTGGCAGCAGAGGCAGCCTGGGGGTAGGCCAGGGCTCCTGGGACAGCCCCAGGCCCTGGGGCAGCTGGCTGCAGGGGGCTGGAGCGAGGTGGGGTTTGGTCACCCCCAGGCTATAACCGTGCAGCTCTTTCTCCACTGTGTCCTGCCAGCCAGCACAAAAGCCATGGCGGGGGCTCCCTGTCGGGCAAGGTGCGCGCAGCACTGTGCTCTGCAAGCGGAGGCTGCTGCCCTCCTCCTCTTGCGGTGAGAAGCCAAAGGAGCTGGAAACAATTGCCTATAAACCTGACATTAGTAATGACACATCGGCAATGGACGCGTTAATTCTTAATCAGGAGTCAGCAAGACAATGCCAAAGTGGCTTAGCTGACTGGATTTTACATTGGCTTCCCCTGGTACAGTTTGTGTTTAGGGAAGCCTTGGATCAAAAGATGTTGGACATAAATAATATGTGTGGGTTTGCTAATCACTTATCAGCACAGGACAAAGGTGTGGTTATTAGTTGGTCTTTTATGGATACAGTAGCCATTGTTTTTATGAAGATGGAAGTATTGCCAAATGAGTCATGCCTGGAGCTCGTTGAAGAGCATGATAAGCGCTGCCCCAAAAGTTCTCATATTAATCTATCCTCAATGAAGAAAAAACTTTGAGGCCTTTAGTTTAAGGGCAACAGATCAGTTACAGAATCCCTGTATAAAGTTTTTAATGTATTTTATGTACTACTGACAGACTGCCTACAGTATGATAGCTCCAGAAGCCATCCAGTTAATACAGTAACTTGACTAAGATTCTGATGTGCAACAGAAGGAACCACGGTTTGTGTATGCTCTTCTAGTTGTGTTAATGGCATCTCAGCAAAATAAAACGTGGCTGTTCTGATTTAGTAATAATTTGTGCACAACTTTAAGAGGTGTAATCCACAGTGGAGAATCATACCTAGTTCTTCATACTCGAAATGCTGCTTGAGTCATTAAGTTTCAAAAGTTGCGTGCCTTTCTGGTTGGCATGTACAAACTTTCCAAACAAACCTTGACCCAGCTTTCATAGGGTTTGTGCCAAGACCAGACAGTAAGAGTCCTAGGTAAGTTTACCGTAGCTGTGTAGTATCCATTGTTAAATAAATTGTTAAATTAGTTTCTAAGTATCCCCTGTTCTCTGTAAAGCTCCTTCTTAAGTTTAACTCAGGATATGGGTTTTTTTTTTTTTACATTCCAGCTGAACAAATTACAAGTTTGAAAGTTTTACAAAAGATTTTTCAAATTCTTATATTAAGCCCTTTCACACTGCTTGTTCTTTGTTAAACCTGCTTACCCTGTTTCAGGGTAAGGAAGCAAAGTGGAATATGATGGCTAAGTCATCATCTTCAGAAATCATCTTTCCCATGGTGAAATTGATTATAATACAGGCGGTTTCTTCTGGTATGAACAGAAAGAAGAACAGAGGACAGATCTTCCCACAACTGTTGCAGCTGTGGTGCGGTACTTGAGGAAGCAGAATCAGCTGTGTGGATACAACCACAGCTGCAGGAGGTGGAAAAAAGAGGCAGAAAATACTGGCTGTTCACAGGACCAGTCAGAGTCAGAAGGAGCTAATGCAGGAGAAGCACATCCCCGGCGACACTGGTAGGAGGATGGTGTCCTGGGAACAGAGCTGGGACCGCGCAGGGCGGACTGCCAGGGGAGGGCTGTTTGCTGAGGGCAGAATCAGAGGACAGGCTGTACAGCGTGTGTGGCAGGCTGGATCTTTAGACAGGGCTTGCATTGTTCAACCAAAATTTCTTTTTTTTTCTTTTTTAAGCTGCCTCCTTGCTTCTCTCCCATGTCCATTGTGTCTGAGGCATTTTGTTGCTTTCAGATTCTGGCACGCTTGCTGAGTGGTTATTGTGTAAAGTTTAAGGGTTAGGAAAGGGATGAAATAATAATGATCTATGGTACTATATAAAACTTTTACACATGATTTACTGTCGTGTCACTGCCATTTTTACTTTGGAATTTATTAGCCAAATAAAATGCCTGGCAATGCAGTAGCTGTGGTGACATGGGATAATAAAGAAATTGGATTTACAATTGTGAGAGCTCAGTGGAGGCAGTTTCTTGGGGATTCCGATGCTTGTGCGGGATGCAGTCAGGCAGCAGTGGCAAAACTTTGGGAGTGGAAGTGAACCTGCTGCCGCGTCAGCTGGATATAAACAGCGCGCATGGCCTCTGGGGCTTTCTGAAGGAGAAGCGACAGACATCCCAGTGTGCTGGTTAACAATGCAGCCATCGTTTTCAAAGGCTGTAGTAGGCCAGCTGTTCGGCAGAGCTTTGCTGTGGAAAGCCAGTGGTCTGAAGGTATGGGGGCAATCAGTAAGGAGGCTGGTCTGCTCTAAACCTTTTTGAATCTAAAGGGGATTACAACCAGGTCATTTCTATCTGGATCCCCTGCAATGCTGGTAACTGTAGTGTGGGCCAGACTTTTGTATTTATTATGGTTCCAATGCTGTGCAGTGCATTTGGTTTTCAAAACTGCACCGTAGACATGCCTAGAGAGTTTGAGGTCAGTTTACCTAAAACGATGAAGAGACTATACCTAGCTTAACATGTTGTTTCCTTAAATTTTCCATTTAAGTGTTTTCCTATATAAATAATGAAGAAAAGAACTCTTGAGATTTCATTTATATCCATAGATAATTTTAATTGAACCATCTCTTATAGTAGTATAACTCAACATGTAGGCAGTGTCCTGACTTGGAATGCTGTGGTGTTCCTCTCAGCCTAACAATGTGTCAAGAAAATTTAGATTATATATGCCACCCAGTATTACCTAAAACACATAAGTGCAGAATATAATTCAAACTCCAGTCTCACGTTCGTATAGGAATGTTTTTAGCTTTTTAATCTCAAATAACAAAAAAAAGGAACAATAACGATGTTTTACAAGGGAAATTCTTCAGTTTTTGTTTTTGTTCTGCAAAGACTTCATTTTGGAGCTGACAATAAAGGAAACTGTCAGCTGGACAAAGTTCTGGTCTTGGAGGCCAATTTTCCTCATCTATAGATCTCTTCACAAGGTGAGCTACTCATAGCATTTACATCCGAATGAACAATGTCCGACTTCACATTTCCCAGTTGGGATTGTTGTCTTGTCTTTGGACCCTGCTCACTGATCTAGAGTTGTGGTTACTCAGCACTCTTAAAATCCTACCCTGTCTCTCTTCAGGTACATACCCACATTCTCAGACATCCTGATCTGATGGGCATTGTCTGTTTTGTTTGATTGGAGTTACACCGTATTTAGAGGACATAGGGCAGTAGTGGCTCCGGTGGTGGTTTATTTGCGAATGTATTGTTTTAGACTCTGCTAGGGAGATAAAATACTGAAAGCAAGCAACTTGTTAAACTTCCCTCAGTAAATAATAGAAATGCTATATAGTTTCATGGTAGAAATTTCTTATTTTAAATTGCGAGGGATATTTCTAAAAAACAACAACAACAAAAAAAAAATCTGACAAGTGATATATGATTGGAGTAGACTTTTCCAGTACGAACCAAACAGATTTATGTCAACGTCACATGGAAGTTAACGTGAACGTTCATTAGATTGAAACGCAGGCTGGCTGTCTCCAGAAGTGATTACATCAGTAAATCTATTACTTGATCCCATCCCAAGGGCCAGGATTTAGCATGGGCAGTGCTGCCATGGTGCATATAACAAACTGATTTATAGTCTTTCCTGAAAAGAAGTCTTGAATAGTTAGTATGATAGGCATGCTTTAAATTAGCATAACCTCTGATACAAAAAACAGCGTTCAGAGTTATCTGTCAAATGATTTACCAACCAGCAGATTTGCAAGCACAAGAGCAGAGGAAGCAGATTGGTCTGGAGGTTGGTTGGTTTTGGTGCATGTTCTGAGCAAAGCTTCCCAGCAGGCTGAGCACTTCCGTGGCCTCTCCGTCGGGAGACACTCCGGTGCCTGCCGGCAGCTGACCTGGTACTGCAGCCGTTCCCCTCAGCAGGAGCCCAGGAGGATCTCTCTCTTCCACCTGACTGCCTGGTTCTTTGACATTCTGGAAGACCTCTGTCTTGTGGTAGAAATGTCAGATGGGTTCAAAAGTTAGGTGGAAATCAGAATGAAATGAATATAGTTAGACACCCACATACAAGCAGTGCAGTCAAAGAACACAAATTTGGGAGAAAAAAAACTTCTAAAGAGATAGCAACTCATTTTGCTATCTCAGAACTGATTTTAAAATATCCTAAGTAACGTGCTATATTTTAGGACATAAATGTCATGTGTTAAGGACATCATCAAAAATACATGTTCTTTCCTCAGTCGGGCATGTCTTCAGAAGCACCGACCTTCATTTCCAAGAACTAAGCTACGCTACCTTGAAAGTTAGAAAACCCTAAAATTTAGAAATTGAAACTTAAATTGATGGCATCGCAATTTAGAAAGATAAGCTATGTTGATGCCCATGGTACTGAATATATCTACAGTCATGTATGCCTAAGGAAAAATGTTCTATTCAGATGATCAAGTCAGTTTATTGTACCAGGAGGAAGCCCCATCTGAATTTAGAACCTGATTGTGTGCTCTAATACCACCCCATTTCTGAAGATCTGTCTTTCAAAATGATGACAGATCTGTAATAAAGCTGTAAATCACTGCACAACGTTTTAGTATTTTGTCACACAAATTTCCCACACGTGTTAAGACATTTCTCTGAGGTCACCCAGCCGTTCAGGCGTCCACGCTGATCTCAGCAGCGCTGCGGGCAGATGCTGACTTCCCAAATGGACAGAATGCGCAATAGCCATATGGTGCGAACGAGTGCTAAAATTTTACAGTGAGATAGCACATGCTGAAGCTAGGCCAGCAGTGCTTTTTGGTACCTGGTCCAGCTTTTGGAGATGTACACAACTGGGGAGTGAAAGCACATGCGGAAGCCTTCCTGCCTTCCCATCTTGCTTCCATCCTTCCAGCGTGTGCAGTCTCATTAGCTGCCAGTAACCATAGCTTTTATTTGCTAAAGAACAACGTGCCAAATTATATCACTGAAATCTAGCTAGCAAGGGGAAAGGCAGGTGGTCTCAAGAAAATAAAAGAGTATATGAATGTAAAACTTACTGGAGATCATTGCTGAAACGGTATCCATCACAATCTTAAAAGGTACGGTTTCTATTCTCTCATCTTGAATAACTGAACAGGTTATTTTTCCTCGACTTTTTCAGCTGCTTTGAGCTACCAGGATGATGTTCTGTCTGCATGTTAAAAAAAAAAAAAAAAAAAAAAAGCTGAGGTTAAATAATATGTTTCCACAGTATACAAATCCGTGTCTGGCAAGATCATGTATTTTACTTTCCGTGGGTATTTTGCTAGTTTCTTTTTTTGCCATAAGAGTACTAAAAATCTAGCACATTAACTTTCTTTGAAGCCTTTTGTAAAGAACAGAGGGCTTCTTATATCGGGCTTGAGCCTTTTATAAATGTAACAACGGAATCCCCGTGAAAGCTGCATCTACAGAATTTGTCAAAAGTGCTCCGTGCCTCAAACCAGCTGGAACAGAAGCAAAACTGTTTAACATCCCCTTACAGGCTTCTATGTAAAGGAGATGCTGAAACTTGCTGTGCCTGGAGGAGCAGGTAGCAGCCCCCGCTGCCCACCTCCCCGCAGGGACGCGCATACTTGCGGCGGGCGGTGCGACGCCCCAGCGTGGGGGGGACACACGCGAGCTTGCGGCTCCGCGCAGCCGCCGCCTTGTTTCCAGGCCAGCCGAGGCTGATGCACCGACCGAGGGGAG
>NW_009213272.1:0-34668 GCF_000690835.1 Fulmarus glacialis | reverse complement strand
CACTCCCCACCCCAGCAGCGGGGGGAGGCGGACGCCATTTTTCCGCCCCGCAGGGAGTCTTGCTGGCTTCGAGGGGAGGAAGGGGACAACGTCCCCACCGAGCCCTCAGCGCCCTCCGCGCTGCGGAGGCTTCCGGCAGGGGCGGAAAGGCCCCTCTGGGCGGGTGCCAACATGGCGCCCTGAGGGGAGACCGCCCTCTGCTCCTGCCTTCCCAGGGCATTGTGGGGCAAATTCCTCAGAGGCAGAGGCCGGTCCGGTGTTAGTTGTGTCTCTAACCCGTGCTTCTACTTTGACATAAGATGTTGAAAAATCTATTTGCGATGTGCAGTATCTCTGTGGTCTCTCCGGCTGTGATTCCAGGACAGCATAAGGTTGTCGCTGCCGGCTTTGTGGTGTGCAGGTTTCCAGCAGCACGCTGCTTCAGTGGAGTTGTGCAGCCGAGCCTGGGGAAGGGGTGGGAGAAGAGCAAGGCCACACCAGCCCCGTTCAAATGGCCTGGAGCACTGTGGAGCTACTTCGGGGTCACGCTGATCAGTATTGTCAAGGTCTCTTGACCTCACCTGGTCGGTTGTTGAAATATGGCGAAGACTTCATTCTCAGTTGAAGAGCTACCAATAAATTCCTCTTTTTTTAGTAAAGAAAATACATCTCTTCTATTACGCAGAATGCAGGGCAGGTTGTATTTGAAAGAAAAGCATAGTAAGCGGTACCATTTCCATCCTAATTTACCACCTGAACTTGATCCACTGGTAATTCTTTCCACATTACATCTTGTTTTGTTTCTTAAATTATGTATTTAGGTTTAATTACATACTGTTACATAATCGTTCCCAGCTTGTAAAATTCAGGTCAGTCTAATGTCAAGATGTACTGGGAGGTAAACAAGTCTGGCTGCTGGCTAACGGTACCTGTCCCCTGACTTAAATTTTCAGAATGGCTGGTTTGCATATGGCCGATGCATCAGAAATAAAGTTTTTATTTGAACTGAAGATGGAGGCCAAAAAACTGAGTTTCAAGCGAAGTGCTTTACAGCCCGTCATGTAAACCTGGTTCTGGCTGAAGGGGTTATGATCTAAAAACAGATGGTGAAAGAACAAGGGGTTGTTTGTGAGTTCTTCTTTTTGGCTGATACCTATTTGCCTGCCCATTTCTAACCAGTTTTATAAACATTTCCTGTATTGTTTATATTTTTATTGTGCAAATTTTGTTACTTTATTGTTTATATTTTTATTGTGCAAATTATTTATTTTCTGCTATTGGGTAGAAAAAGCAGTAGGACTGTAGGTATATATCCCCTGTGCATGCAGCTAGGCAAGTTTCTGTGATTTTATGACGCGAGTGTGGTTTCTGAGCGTGTAAGTGAAGATGTGGTTCATGAAGCAAGCTATTTTGCTTAAAGTGAGAGATCGACTTGCAGAAGACAATCCAGAAGAAAGCATATTCCAGGCCAAAGCTGGAGCATGTAAATGATGGGGGGAAGGTTTTCACTCTCCTTTGGGGGAAATGGAGCTCAACACCCATTTGAACATTTTTTTTTTTCTTTTTCCTGTTAATAAGGTGGAAGGCCATAGCCTCCCATTGCTCAGTAGCATGTGACCAGGGTGGGATTGCTTCTCTGGGACTGTGGAGAAGGCACTTGCAAACAAATTTCACTGTGTGCACCTCAGAAACTTTCCATTGTTTAGCTTATTGTTTCAGGGATATATTAAGGTAATAACGGGGGAGAGGACAATCATATTTGGACTCAATCCTAGTCTCTGCTTAGTAACAGAGCCCAGTAATACCTTCGGGCTTGCCATCCCGTTAATATTTTCCCAGATAACTGACTCATTGGTCAGCTTGAAGGAACAACATGTCCTTTCAGTAGGACGTGTCATTGTCATTAGATGGATGGCCACATTTGGTGGCCATAACCTAGAGCATGATGTGTTCTTGGAAGAGCTATGGAGAGCCAGAATCGACTTTCCTTGGTTGCGGTCATGACAGGCCAGAAGTAGTCTTCACAGCCAGGTCGCTCTAAAACAAGTCTTATGAGGAGCGGCTGAGGGAACTGGGGTTGTTTAGTCTGGAGAAGAGAAGGCTGAGGGAAGACCTTATCGCGCTCTACAACTACCTGAAAGGAGGTTGTAGTGAGGTGGGGGTTGGTCTCTTCTCCCAAGTAACTAGCGATAGGACGAGTGGAAATGGCTTCAAGTTGTGCCAAGGGAGGTTTAGATTGGATATTAGGAAAAATTTCTTTACTGAAAGAGTGGTCAAGCCTTGGAACAGGCTGCCCAGGGAAGTGGTTGAGTCACCATCCCTGGAAGTATTTAAAAGATGTGTAGATGTGACGCTTAGGGACGGTTTAGTGGTCGTGGTGGTGTTGGGTTGACGGTTGGACTCGATGATCTTAGAGGTCTTTTCCGACCTTAATGATTCTATGATTTGAGTAGCTGGAGACATGGTGGCAGTGGGACGGCATCTGGAAATATCACCTGTTTTTTCTGACAGCTTTGGAATATGTTGCATCACCCCTTGGTGTGAAGTAGTTCAAAGGATCTGTAGAATAATGGCTCAAAGGTTAGACTGAGCCCTTGTGATATGTCACCTGCAATTGTCAGTGCATTTAGGAAAACTCAAGAACGCTGCTCTTGAGAAAGAGGGGAGGAAAATCTCGTAAAGTATCCTTTCACCTGAAGGGGATGGAAAGGGATGTCAGAGCCATGAGAGCTGGTGATAGAGGCTAGAAGCAGCAGACCTTGCATTTTTACATAGCGGGTGCATGACTTCTCCAGATGATGAATGTCTTAGAGTCCCATGCTGGTGTCCCTGCATCTCACATATTAACAGCGCGCTCTAGGGCTGCAACAACGTGGTAGCAGGAATCTCTCTGGAAGGCTCATTTGCAAGCTGCAAGCTTGCACTGTCCTTTGTTGCTCATTGTCTATAAATGTCACCACTACCAAGGCCACGTCCTGTGTCACACGTGATAGCATGGGACATCGTTCGCATCTGGGAAGAGTTTGGAGGGCTAATTATGGGCAGTGCAGTTAATTGATGTAGGTATACATCTAATCTGTTGGATGTGCACAGATGTGGGGTCAAAACACAGTGAGGAACGTTTTCTGTTGGAAGGTGTTCGGGTAAAATAACTGATTTAATTGGGTCTCTGGTTGTACACTGAAAGCTGTTTCTCTGTGCTGCTAATGACTCTAAGGTTGTATATACATTCTTAATTATGCCATATAGTTTATGGTACTTATGCGAGTTAAAGTGAAAACCATGAGCTGTGTAATGAGATTGACCAGATTCAGCCTTCTAGAGCTAAAGCATTAGCGCCATGCTTTTGTAGCTGCGTTTCCAGTACAGTGAAGGAAGGGTTGCAATAACAACAATGAAAATGTTTTTGTCCTCTATTTCCTGGGTCTACACAGAGTTGCTAAGTGAAATTTTAGAGTAGTTTCTCCCACTCTCTTAAAATCAGTTGTGCAAAAGGACATATTTTCCAAGTGCAACCAAGTGATGACTTGCGAGGGGGGGTGGGGGGTGGAACCCACCACCTTGCTGTGGAATAAAAGCCCTTCTACAGAGAATTAATCAAAACAGCTTGACTTGCAATAACTTTCCAGCCAATCTTACCATTAGGCAAGCCTCAATGATCCTGCATCATATCAATACCAGGCACATAGTGAGGGCCTACAGTGGGAAGGACCCCAGTTGAGGACTGTGCTTTTCTGCAACCTTCAACAGAGGGCCCGAAATTGCTGCCATTTTGGCAATTACCTATTTCTGTGGTATAGGATAGTGGGAAGAGAGAGAAGGACTGTATTGAGGCCTAAACCACTTTGTTTAATATCTAAAATCTTAATGGACTCAATAACAGGGTCCTCACATGTCAACTTGCTGGAACTGCAACAGAGAGAAGGAGAACACATTGAGCAACAGGGAACCACTGAAGTGGTTAAAAAGTGGGGAGCGACCCATAAGCAAGGTCTGCAAGCAACAGCAATATGTATTGATTTGATAGAGCTAAATAGTTTCTATGAACAAATAAAATTACATTGGTCTTGTAGCCTGCTTGACTTACCTGGTGTTGAATGTAGGTGAGTGAGTAGAACGGCATCTGTGAACAGCTAGTGCTGTTAACTCTGTATTTGTGTATTGGTTCAGAAAGTATAAGGAGAGACAGTTGAAATATAAAGTATTGCAACAACGGCAGTTTTCTAAGCTAAAATGCATGATTAACACTGATGCTTCTTATTTGCCTTTCTTTTGTACAGCCAAGAAGGAGGAGAAATCAGAAGTTATGAGTGTTCACAGGTTTACGAATCTAAGGTGCAGAGGAAAACAGACAGTAAATTAACTGGGCGTAGTATGAAGCTACTTAAGATTAACAGGCTGGAAGAGATCAATATACGATACAACAGCAACAGACTGGAAAAAACAGCATTTTTTCAGAGCATGGAAAAAATGGAGAGGACTAGAAGCTTTCAAGAAGAAAAAATCAGTGAATCAGATTCTGGAACAGAAGATGAAAAGGTAACTAACTAATTGCATAATTAATTTTGTCTTCCCAAAGCACTGTCCCTTTCTTCTTTCAGCTAGTTAAAGAATTTACTATGTGTGTTTCCCAGTGGAGTTGAATTTTTCATTATCATCTGTGAAAATGTATTGCAGTTGTGAGAGACTGGTCAGCATCTTTTAATTTTTGGATTCATAGAAGCAAGCATGTGTGGTTTTATTCTGGGGTTTATTTACAGCTGGGTTTATATTCAGAAGTTGTAAATAAGTTGTGTGGTTCTGCAGCTCTTCAAAATCAGAAGGTAAATGTGGATTTTGCTGAATTCGTGTTTTGAAAGCATTTGTCCTATCTAACAGCTCTGGAGTTAGTGGGGACTGAATGAATCCCATGGAAAGAGCAGATTTCCCAGAGGAACTAAAGCAGCAGCTTTGTCCTTTGCTCCCCGTTAACACTGGGAAGCAGGGCGTGCTTACGTGCTGTGTGCCATGCTTGCAGGGCTGAGTGTTGTCCGGTGTGTCTCTGTGTTGCACCTGTCTCCGGCAAGAACGGTGCTGGGCATCATAGTACGGGGTCTCTGGCAGGAAAATGACTCTTTGATCAGCCAAAATGTGTTTAGAAATAGCAACACATTTCCTTGTATGTTTTTTCTATGAGAGAGTCTAGAGGAACCAGTATTTTTATTGACACGTCATTTAGACAAGAACTAAGAAAATGTGCTTGCAATAGGGCAATAAGAAATTAATTTTACACACCAGTTTGTGAAAAGGCTTCAAAAATTTGTGCTGTGGCTGTTTGTGTGCTGATTGTGCTGATACCGTAGAGCAGTGTTTCAAGTATTCTGAATATTTTTTCGTTCAGATGATACCCTGGAGCATTGGTGTAAAGTAAATTTCATGATGTTTTCATTTGTATTCACAACTCAAGAAGTTGAATTTTTGATATTTCTTAATCTACTGGGTCACTTTTGTACAAAATTTTTCCAGTCTTCAGTAAGCTACTACAATTTTTACTTTGTAGAGGAAAATGATCTGTATATTAAAACCAACAAAGCATGTCTCACATAAGTAGGATGTGTTTATTTTAGAGTGAAAATGAGAATTAAAAAAAAAAGTAAATCTGGGTGGTTGGGGTTTGGAGGATGTTTTTAGCTCTTTTAAGAAAGGTTTCTTCCAGTATGAAAATCACAACTTGCACAGGTGAGAAAGTAAAAACTGCTGTTGCTGCCGTGTAGCTCTTCCTTTAAGTTTTGTCCCTTTAGGGTCAAGAAAAAGCCTATGCGAGCTGCTTTGCCTATGTTAATGTATCTTAGTTTGATGATGAATTGCAGAATGTAGCTGAGGTAGGGGGATTTTCCACCACTTTCTGCTGCAAAAACTCTTGACATTTGCTTCTTCAATCTAATGATTGGAACTGGCTCTTTGTTACGAATGCTGTAAGAAAAGGCAGGGAGAGTTTGGAGGTGCAGTAGAGGAGAAAGGAATAGGTTTAGAAGACGAACAGCTGGTGACTAATTGCAAGCTGGAGAAATAGCTCTGTGTTCCCATTTTAGCTCATCAGTCTCCTGGGGACAAGACTTCAAAGATGAAAGGCAGTCCAACTGAACTCTGGTAATATACCTCACTGGAGTGAGGTTTTCAGATACATAAACATTAGTTATGTTTCTCCTAAGCTTTTACAAGCTTAGAAGTTAATTGCAAAACTTAACTTTCACACAATTTTTATTTTAATTTCTCAGCGGGATACAGAATTGGGCCCTAGCTGTGCTGTTAATGTTGATGGAAGGAAAACCAAGACCTCCCTTTGAAAGGTCTTAGCTTGGTCTGCTTGCCCGATGAACATTTTTTTTATACTGGTCAGGAAAGGAAGGAAAGAAGATAGTGCTGACAGGAAATACAGTAAACTTTGCTCAGATGTATGCATTTACATGTGTATGCTTGTGGGCATATGTACGTAATTTCAGTGGATGAAGTCCTGCTGACTTTGAAAGCAGTGACAAAACATCTATTAGCTTCAATGGGAGTGGGTTGCAACTCAAGAGACCATCTAGAAGAGAGTGGTCAAACTGTGTACTTGCTGGAAGAAATAATTATTCTGAGACTAATTGATTATAATTACAGAAGAAAATTCCTCAAGACAACTATTTTTCTAGATACTTATTTAATAAGCAAACACAATTTTCATCTTTCAGTACAGTATATTCTTGTAAAAAAAAAAAAACTCCAACAACCTAATTTAAAAAAGAGAGAAAAAAAAAAAAAGACTTTCCAGAGCCATTAAAATACAACTATGGGAAGCAAACCCAGCAATTGTTGACCATCAATTATGAATAATGACTTTACAGTGTAATGTACGTTGTGGTGCTCTGAACAAGCTGAGGTGTTGCAGCCCTCTAGATGGCACTCTTTGCCACACCAGCTCTCCACCAGGACCGTTTGCTCTTGGAGAGGATGACTGAAAATAACTCATGGCAAAACTGCTCTTTACCTGTTTTACATGTGTTTTGTTCAGAATCTCCTCTTGCCCCCCATTTGTACAGTTGGAAGCACATGACTTTGTGTCTCGGCTGAGTTTTGTCTTCAGGAATGAACACAAAATGTTGCTTCAGGTGATACATTATCAAGTGAAAGACACTTTGCTTTATAGGAACAGTTCTTATGTGTGAAAACCAGATTAAAAAAAAGAACAAAAATACAGATCTTTGGATCCTTGACTCATTGCACTGAACAGCCACACCAAAGGGTTGTGCTGGTCCAAGGGAGGGGGTGGCATAGGGTAGGAACAAGCAGTTGTGAGAAGGTAAACCCACCTCTTTTGACAATAGCACCAGCTTACGCAAAGGTAAATTGATTGTGAAACTACCACACAATTTACCCAGCTGCATTAGCTCCCAGCGAGCTCCATGTTCCCCACCTAGACTGCTTCTGATGGCCCAGCCAAAGTTGCATGCTGTTGGTCAGCAAACCTGCAGTCTCTTCCTTCTGGTTCTTACCTGGTAGATGATGGGTGTGAGAATGCAATTCAAATTGTTCGATTTTGAATCACTATCTGAAATTAGGGTACTAACTCCCTCTCCCCAGTTACTGTTGAGTTTTAAATACTGTAAAATTATCTTCTTCAGGGTCAGTGACTTGTTTTTAAACCCTGGCTCCATGATTCAGATGCGTGCAGCTTGATTCTTTTCTGTTAGTAACATTCAGAACTATAGAAGCTCCTAGGCTCATATTTACCAAGTTAATAACAAAAGTAACCCACCCACGTTGGATAATAATTACATGACCACTTTTTCAGGAGAGCAATATTAAATAAACATTCAACAAAAGCTAAATCTAGTCCTAAGCGAAGCTTCAAAGCTTTCTTTTTTTGATTTGAAATTCAGGGTCTCTCTGCAAGCATGATGCCACTGCTCTTAAAGTTTTTGCAACCTGGAGAGCTACAGCTACAACTGCAGTCCCTGTGGTTGAAGCTGTTACTGGTCGACAGTGTAACTATAGGGTTTCTGGATCTTATCAATTTGCATCTACAAGGCTTGGCTATTACCTTGACTTACCCTCCATCTGTTTTACTTATTTGTTATGTGGTGCCAATCCATTCATTTGGGTAATATGCTGTGGCAGGAGAGATGCTCCCTGTGCATGTACATGAGCAAGCTTTCCCTTGGAGGTGTAAACATTGTGAAGGACCTTTAGCTACAGCTCAGATACAGCTGACTAGTGTGGGTAATGCATTACTTGCTGTCCACTGAGCGGTGGCGACTGATTGTTTGCACGCTTACAGTCTGCTGCAAAATGGAAAGAAAAGGCATTGGTAAAACTCATTGATTTAAATGTTTCTTTTACTCTGATTTTACCTTACATTTGCAGAGTTGTACTTTAGTCATTTACTGCAGTTCAGTTTATAAGCTGAGATGTATTAAATTGATTAAACCACAGTCTTACGTATCAGAATAAAATTTCTTCCATTATTACACATAAATAATTATTAAACATAAATGTGAATCCTAACATTTGCTAAAAAATGTGACTTTGTCATTTGCAACTTACTGTTGTATAAGCAATAACCTCTAGTAGCTCTACTGCCCTTGCTGTCCTCCTTGAAAGAACAAGTGGCAAGAAGCAGAGCTGCTCTTTCCTTACTGCCGTATTTCAGGGCTTCTTAGTCCTGCTCTTTTAAGGAAACAATAATTTAATAAGGATTAAACCCCCCATTAGCTAGTTTTATTTGAATAGATAGCTGCTATGCCAGTTCATTTTGAAGTTCTGGAGACATTTGGAGTACTTTCAGTTCAGGACAGGTATTTGTTTTCTTGGTTGTTGTGGGGTTTTTTTGGTGTGTGGGTTTTGTGTTTTTTTTTTTTTTTTTTTTTACAAAGGTGGAAAAAATACTTCTCATTGGTATTTTGTTCTTGAGTTGGCAATACAATTTTCCATGCAAAAGTATCCCTTTGATGATATTCTGAAAACAGTTTAAGGACTAACTTTTAAATATTTAGCCCAGCTGGAACTGTTGGATATACTCAATATTTGGTGTTCAGTTAAGCTAGGCCTGGGGATGGCTAATTGTCCTCTAATTCCTTCTCTCCAGTCAGAATATGATCAGCCTTGTCTCCTTTGAGCCTTCTTTCTCCTTCTTGACCACCGCCACAATTTCTCTAGCAGTTACTTTCTCTGCAGCCTCCGTGTTGGAAACCACTGTGGTGGTAACACAGTAACTTTGCAAGTTGCTTTTTCCAGGGAAGGCCAGAGTGTATTTCGAACAGGCAACAAAATGATCACTGTTGCATAATTTAACCCAAAATAACTTTCCTCTGCCCCCAAACGCTGTTCAAGATATTAATCTAAATATTTTGACAGAAACCTGTTTCTTGTTTTACAATTTTAATCAAGAATGTCTCTTTAACAAAATCCTGCAAGGGATTCTGTACATTTGCAGTGAGACTTCTTAACTAATGAAGAGATCAAAACCCTCAAGGCTTTCTTCAGCCTTGAAATCAAAGCACCCTGTCTAAAGCTTGGCTTGGTATGGTCATAAAAGTGTAAGTGGACTTCAGCCAAGTTTGGGCCCAGGTTTTTTTTTACCAACCTCCTTTTCAGCTTGCTTGAAATGCTGTCATCAGGCATTGTGTTGCCAACCTCAGCCTGGTGCAGCTTTACAGAATATCCTTTCTGCAGTGCACTCTTCAGGTCCCAAGTTCACAGCACTCTGTTGGCCTGTGGCAATATGTGTGATTCTGTGATTTCAGGCAGCCTTGTTTTACTTAATGCTCCCAGTTCCCATGCTTGTGAGAATATATGTCTATCTTTCTCAGAAAGAAAGAGAGGAGTATCAAGGTTTCCTGATTAAAAAATCCCACATCTAAACCCACCCTCCCCAACATAACAACTACATAATAACTCAAAATGTGACCTGAGAGTGCTCTGAAGTCTCAGAAGCCAGAAGTTGACTAAGGAAAGGACAACAGTCATTATAATTTTTTAATCTCATTATTTGTGTAGTTTGATTTGTGAATTTTTAGTACTTGAGGTTTCTGGTACTCATATTTCTCTACAGTCAGAGGGAGTGTTTTAAATTCTGTGCTTATTCACCTCTGAGCAGATAAATACACAAGCAGAGAAGAAATGGCACTGTTTCTTCTTACTGCTTCATCTGCCACAATGACTGTTAGCACTCTGTAATTATGGGCACCTGTTGTACAGAAGATGTATAATCCTTATATATAGACCTAAGACCTTATGTAATTATCCTTCACAATCCTTATATATATCCTTACATCCTTATGTATAAGACAATAAACCATGACATGCTTTGTTCCTCAGATTTTCAGTTTTCTATCTCTAGAAGTAAAACAGCTTCCCTGGGCTTATAATAGAGCTGGTAGCAGGATTTTTTTATTGAAGTTGCTTACCATTTCCAATTTTAAGATCCTGTTTTCAGTTGTTTAAAAATTTCCCAGGTTTTGGCTGCTCAAGCTGAAATTTTCCATGCAGAATTTGCATCACATTGAATTGCTTGGGAAAATTCAGCAGAAGCAGTCTATCTGTTTCTGGAAATTTTCAATGATATTGAAAGTCTCACATCCATGTGATTGAAATTATCGGGCACCTCCATCCTTTGGATCAAGGACTTGATTGTTGGCAGGTGAGCAGATGCTGGATATGTGATGGGGAGACAGCTAGGACCCACTTTCTGCATGGTGGTTGTTTGGATATGGGAGCAACGTAGATAGACTGCAAGCACAGGAACGGAAGGGACTGCAGACAGTAAAGCCATGGCGTTTCAAACTGACCTTCCTGTTCATGTGCACCATGACACATTTTAAGTGATTGTCTTGAATTTTGCTCTTTGGGGTTTTTTTTTTCCCCATTTCTTGCCTATTAAAAGGGAAAAAAGATGACCAGTGGCCTGAACTGCTAACTGCAAAGGGATTATGCTAACATTTTGCTTTCATTTGAGAAGTTCTGGATGTCAGAGTAATTGCCTTTCAAGTCCGTGCAATATGGATCTCGTGTAGATCCCTGCACCTGTTTCACACTTGTCAGTAGGCCATCACTTCTTTTCCTTATAGGTTCAGGGAATGTGTTGAAGTGTGAGATGGGATCCTACTGTGTGTCTGAGCCTTATCTAGCTAGGTGATACTTACAGAGCTGGGGAGGGTTTTGAGGGTGCCTGCCAAATTGTATCTGCTAGAGCAGGAGAAACAAGTTAATCAGTTGATTAAGAATAAAGGGATGGATCTACCGCTGCAAAGAAATGCTGCCTGGATTGCAGGTAGTTTCTGCCTTTTGGCTTCGTATCTCTGGCACACCTTGTGGACTGTGTTAAGCTGTGGAAGAAAGAAAGAGATCCCTGCATCTGGAAATGCACAGGTAGTAGATAAACTTTTAGTGAGTTAGATATATTTCACTGATCAGTATTGATATTGTTTAACTGGGTGAATGCTGCTTGTGTTCAGATGTAGCCAGTTAAAACTATCTGTTCCTTCATGGAGCAGCACATACTCCTCTCTTCTACAAGAGTCTCTCCGGCAGTAAATCCTAGGCAGCTGATGTGCTTTTCAAGAAGGTGCATCTCCCCCTTGCTGTCGGAGTGCTTTGTCTTGCCATGAAAAGATGATGTATCCTCTAGTGACCTCTACTGGGTGCAGTACAAGGGACTGCCTCTTTGGCCACGGTGGGAGCAAGGTTGCCAGCCCCTTCTCGTTGTGGAACTCGGAGATCCCCACTAAGGCTCATGCTTGTTATTTTCCTGTTGTTGTCAAGTGAACGTAGCATTATCTCCCCAAAGAAGTAGCATCACTAGTTATTATATCACTAGATGTTGCAGTCAAAGATAGTATGTATGTTTGCTGTGATTTCCCAGAAAGTAATACGGTGCTGTGATGACCTGTTGTGTTTTAACTCAAGAGCTTTTAGAAGAATTCTTAACAGGAAACGTTGCCTGAACAAAAGAAATCTATATGAGTTTAGAAAGGCAAAAACGAAGACACTTGTCCTAACGTAGCTCCAAGGATGTAGATTGCCAGAATGCTTAGGATTTTAATTAGTTTGCTGCAAATGAAATTTTTCTTTCTTTCTGTGAAGAGATCCACCTGCAGAATCTCAAAACTGATTTCATGTCAGAGGTTTGAGATCTGAAAAGTCTGCAACCTCACACTTGCATATTCTTCTAGTACTATTAACCAAAAGAGCCATGACCTAGTGTGAATATATAACAGAATTTTTCACACATTGTGTGAGGAGCTTGCAGGACAGTGATAAGGAGAATAATTGAAATACTAACTACACATATCAGCACTCAAGATTCATAAGATTCATAACGAAATCAAAGAAAGCAAAAAAAATAGTGTAGAATTCTCTTTATGTACTCTTCCATGATGACCTAAGAAGCTCATTATATGAATGTCCTTAATCCATGAGAAAAATTATTGTTTCAGAAATCTGTGCTAATATTTTTCTCAGTAAAATTTTTCTCAGCCAGATTTTATTAAGGTTTTTGATGCTGTTTCCATTTATACCGATTCTGCTTCTATAACATACATGCATGGATAAATAGAAAGAAAGAAAAATCTAATGTGACACTCAGAAAGTAAAAACATGTTAGAAATATCTTTATCCATGTTGTTAATTAATTTGGTAGTGTCAGTTACTGAATGATGATTTTTTTTTTTTTTTAAACTTTCTCTTTAAGTAATGATCTTTAAGTCCATACTTTAACCAACTTGTGAAAAGATGAAGAACTAGCTGTTCACTACCATACTGTCAAGGAGAATGTTGTCCCTGATATGCAGCTCTCTTGAATCTAAAGTTCAGTCACATTTGATTACTGAAACCACTAACGGTGTAGAATTGTGCGTTTCATGCAAGACAGTCAAACAAGAGTGGTAAAGAGAAGATAATTAATAGACATGTAAAAAACAAACTCTGTTCTTTATAGAAAGTGGTTTCTGTAGATTCACTGGCAAATAAAAAAAATCAAGTCTGTGGTTGGTGGTTTGCATTTTGTCTCTGATGCAGTCTGAAGCTGTTACAGCACTCACTGATGAGCTTGAAAAAAGATCCGCTTTTTTGTTTATGCCTAGCTCACTAGGATTTTGCAATTTTTCTTGGGTGAATTGTAGTTTGTAAGAAAAAAGAAGTTAATTTCATTCCACTGTCCTATTTTTATTGCACTTCTATTGTTTTGCTACTGTCAATTTATTTTCCAGTTTTTAAGACCCAAGGCCAGTGTATTAAATGGTATTTGTTAGCAAGAGAACTATATCCATTGCATTGCGAAGAAAACAGATTTTAATACCCTGTGTTAAGACTACCAAAGATTGCTTTCTAGTCCTTATCTGCACTAAAGTATTTTTTTCCTGAATTTTGCATAAGTGAGTGACTGTCAGAGCTCTTTGCTGGTTTTGTTGCACACGTCGTGAACCCACTTTTTGAAATTCGGAGTGGTAACATCTGTCAGACGTTTGTTTTTTGATTGCTCTGCACATAAGTTACGTTTGTTCTTTTGAGTTAAAAAGTCTCTCATGAAGTGCAAGTTTCCCAGGCTATCTCCTAAGTTCTTATACATAGAAAGATGGCATGGACTCAGAAGTATTTCAAGAGCAGGGTAAGTGTCTTTGCCAGGGACTGGCAGTAGGGTTGTGCTCATGCAGGGACTGCTGAATAATCTGAATCCTTAGCTTTGGGAAGAAATGAGCCAACAGCATCCTGAGACCAAGATTGGTGTGTCATCTCAGGATCCCATGGCATGTCCATTCCAGACTCATCCTTCCCCCTCTCTTTCTAGAGAAGTATTGTTGTCAACTGCAAGTAAACTGTTCCTAGAGCTCCCTTGTTCCTCTGATTTGTGGCTTGTGGCTCTCAGACCTGTGAAGGTTTGGACACATGGCTGGTGTGATCAGAAAGGCTGGTCATCTCTACCAGAGTTCATATTTGAGAATGGTACTCTCCTTGAACTCCCAAAGTGAGGAGGGAAGGGGGACGGGATCTAAAGACTTTTAAGGGTCTTGCTCACTTTTCTGTGGTTCTGGAGAAAATGTGAGTTTGGCTTCCTCAGTTCCCTCCGTGAGTGTGAGGGAACAGTGCTACCCTTTGGTCATGATGCTCCTTCCACAAAGCAGTGTTAATCGAGAAAGAAAATTTAGAGCTATAACAAATAACTTTCAGTAAATCAATTTTCTTTCTGTATGTGATACCACAGCAGAATACTACTGCCAGTGACAGGTAACTTTCAGCAAGCCTGTATCTGTTCAGTGGGTTGTAAAGGGCCTTTGGTAATAATTACATGTGTTACTATGAGCAAGCAGAGACCCTAAATGAGATTGTGTGAGGCACAATACAGGTTGGATCTACTCTACAGAATTCATTGTGTGAACAGCTGGATAAGAGAGAAAGTAAAATGAGAAACAGGTACAGGGAGAGATGAAGAGTGTTGTCAGGTCATGCTCTCAGCCAGTGACATCCATACAGAGACATCTGTAATATGGAAATGAAATTGCTGACTCTCTGTCTAGTATCCTTATTATGTAGCTATATGCCGAGATCTGAGGGGAGGCATGCCTCTGAACCCTCAGCCTACTGGATCCCAGCCATTTCATGAATGCTGATTACTTTGCAAAGGTCCTGTACACCATTTGGTCCAGGATCTAAAATTTCAAAAATCTGGAGCA
The DNA here is from genome assembly GCF_000690835.1 of Fulmarus glacialis. Taxonomy (NCBI): domain Eukaryota; kingdom Metazoa; phylum Chordata; class Aves; order Procellariiformes; family Procellariidae; genus Fulmarus; species Fulmarus glacialis. Next base: position 20,005 of record NW_009213272.1, on the reverse strand, counting down.
GCTTCTAGATGTTTTCTTTATTTTTCGGTGTTCATTTACATGCAATTCACTCCTTCCTCCCCCAGTTCATTCTCCTTGATTTTGATTTAGATCCTGTGAATACCGTGGTGAGAATACATGACTGTTAAAACATGTGGAAATCAGATCAGTTTTGGTACAGTAAAGGCATACATACTTATTTCAGTGTAAAAAATGTTGAATCTTGTCTGTTTAGAAAAATACCTCCTTCCCTTAAAAACTCCTCTTTGACCTTAGATGCATGGCTTAGCAAAGAATTCTTTTGGCCATGACCATTCAAAGGCGTCTCATTACAGGTTACCTCCCCGGCCAATTTGTAATATACACGGAGGTGCAGGGAGGTACATCCAGACCATCCCTGTGACCTTTCTCTTCTGGCACCCTTATGCAATGTCTAGTGAACACGTTTAGCAGAAGTCACGGTGCAGTAAAAGTGACTTTCCAGTGCTAAGCGCAGTGTGAGGGTTCCAAACAAGGGCCCTTGCATAGGAGAGGCTGCATTTCTGCCACCTCGAACAGAAACCTCACGTGTAATGAGCATTTTGAGGGGTTGAGGATCTTCATTTTTCCCCTTGTATGGACAACCCAATGTAATTCCTGGTGTTTGGTCCTTCTGTGTTTGCTGAAAATGGTTTATTTTTCACTCCTGAGTTAAACAAATCCCTTAATTGCTTATACTGAAAACATAACTGTTTGTTAGGTTTGCATTGTATAGCATATAAGGGAGGATTTTTTTTAAGTACTATGTAGTCAAGTACTTTTAAGTGCTTGATTGACATTTACAAATGAAATTCCTGAGTGAAACGAAAATGGGCCTCTATAATATGACCTTATGCTAAAGAAAGGACACAGTATGTTGTTATAATACAAGTGTAAGCAATTTTGTTACTGATACTGAAAAGAGGAGAGAGAGTATTTTTCCATAGTTCCCTGTTTTCAAGGCTAACTAAGCAGACATACTGGTACACAAAATCTCCCTAACTCCGCCTGGACTGAACAGTGATGGAACAGATACGTGGGCAGATAGGTTTAATTTCAGCTGTGACCCTATGTAGTTATGAGCCTGTCTAGTTGACCTCATATCTTAAATAGCGACTGTAGTCGAAGATGATAGGAGAAAATTACAGCCTTTTATCTTAACTGTTGGCAGTGAGACAACAAGGTGGAGGATTATTTTCTGTTGACCTTTGATGATGCCACAGACCTTAATATCATCATTACATTTTAAAGGACATGTTCACCAAAAGAATTGTTGCTTTTGTCAAACCAAACACTTTCTGCTATCTTTCTGAAATTTGTGGTAGACCCATATTTGGTACTTCTAAATCTGGAGAAACTGCCTAAAGCCTCTTGGTCCTGCATGTTTAGACCATCCCAAAGGCATCCTAGGTCTCCTATTCATACCTACCCTATGTATTTTTTCCATCTTGGTCCTGCATGTTTTAGACCATCCTAGAGGCATCCTAGGTCTCCTATTTATACCTACACTATGTATTTTTTCCAACTCATATGTTAACAGGGCTTTATTATGGTTTCATAAGAAACCTATTCTATTCTATAAGAGTAGAAATGTACAGTATGGAAATGTAGCTTGCTGGTGAGGACATCTAAAGAGTTGGAGGGTCTAAACATAAGCCCAATAGCACCACTAAAATGGAAGAATGAACAAAATTCAGAAGATTAGGACAAATGAATCAGACAACTTGACTAAAACTATTAAGTTATGTTTCTGTAAAGAGTATTTTTATTTTAGTAATTTCTAATCCTCAAAGCTGTCCTTCTTTCAAGACAGTGTTCTAGCCGCTAAAAGGCAGATCTGTCTCCCTGTTGCAGCATTCCAGCACTACATCCAAGATTTGTATCTTTAAACTCTGTTGTGCAAGTGCTTCATTTTTAGTTGTAGAATAACTCATTGTCTGTTAAAATAGAGACACATGCAAAGGTATGGATTTATCCAAATATTTAGATTGCCCAGGTGTTTGAAGGTATTTTCTCTTCATTGTCCAGATTCCACATACAACTACTGCCTCTCCTGTCATGTTAGTCACCGGGTTCATTAAACACTTTCTTTGCTGTAAGGAGAATGCCTTGTATGCATAATGCTGCATAATGAAGTATGTATTACAAATCTTTATAATAAAGTTGTACAACAAATATAAGTTGTAAATTCAACTGTAAATCACTTATTAAAAATTGTTTACGTTTGTCAGGCAGCTACTCCAGAGAACAAGCATGAACATCTTTAGCTAGGAATTCATGGTTGGAACCCCTAACAAGTCAAACAGATTTTATTTAATGTTCTTCTTAAAGAATCCCTATGAAATATTTTCTGGCTGCCACCAATTGCCAACAGACTGATTCAAAATGTTTGTGAGGGCTAGTATGGGACTTGTAAAGAAAGCTTGTGTGATGCCTCTTGCACTATTCCTGGCTCACGCTTGTGCTGTATGTGGTCCCCCTGCTTCATTAACAGTAATTTCATGTATGCTTAGATAGTTCAGGAGACCAGCTCAGGATGAGCATTTGCTCCTTATGTCCTCAGGTAATACAAAGTTTCACTGCATTAGAGATTATATATGGACATCTTAAGTGAGTGACAGTTGTCACATCAGAGACTTGACAGTCTAAGTAGGCAGGCCGTTACGTAACTGTATTGAGCAGCAAGGGCTCAGAGGGGTGGAAAGAAACACCCAAGATCACCCAGCAGATTTGAGACAGAAGCAGGGCTATAAGCCAGACTTTCTGATTTCCAGGCCGGGGCCTGAGGCATACTGCCACCACAGTGTGACCCCCTTGCAATGAAAGAAATGTCTTCCTTATCACACCCGCTTCTTATATCTGGAATTGTATTCTCTGACACACGTTGTGTGAAAACCTTCATGTTATTAGCTAGCATTTGCCAAGTGTGTGGGAGATTTTTTTTTCCCCCCGCAAATTCTTCAGTCATCTCCATTTCAGAATCATGTGACTGTGGTAGAGAAAATTGGCTTCTTAGCTATCTCTGGGTTCCAAAATCAGTGGAATGCTTAATTGAAAGAATATGGGTGGGCAATAATGATTTAAGCTCTATTTCCAGATCTGCCAAGTCTCCCGTAGTTCCCAGGATCTCCTGCATCTGGAATCATACTCTTAATGTATGCAGTGTCTGGAACTATGAATGGTTTTCCAAAATCTTCAGCAGATACCAAAGAAAAAATTAGACTCTTAAAATAAAAAAAACACATTATATTTCACTTACATTTGACTTTAGAAACTGCATTTTGTGTTTTAGCTTGGAAATCATAATAATTTATAGGGACCTGTCAATGCAAGGAAGGTCAAGAAGGAGAGAAGTGCATGTCTGTAGTGTTATACGTGAGTTTTATCAGCATGAATTTGGAATGGGAGTTAATTCGAGTGTCAAATGAAACACTGAGGTTTATGCCAAATAAACATTGTATAGGGAAAAAAAACCCAGAACCCTCTGGAGCATCTGTTTATCTATCGTTCAGTATCTGTCCTGTTTTTTTTCCTTCTCAGCTTATAAAGGCATGCTTCCTTTGGTCTTTGTGGTACTCCACTGTAGTCCAAAAGAGCCATTCAGTATTAGAAAGAACTAGATGAAACTAAAGCGTAGCTTTCTGAATTACATAAGACATTTGCTATCGGTTGGTCAATTGTAATTGCAAACAAGCAAGTACTGTTTGTTCCAGTGGAAAGCTGAGATTTTCTACTTTCCAGTGAGCTAAAATGACATGCTAAAGGATATGGCCGGAGATGCTTCACCATGTGGGTGGTCTTGAATTACACATTATTTACAGTGAGTCTATTCACATGCTTCAAGTTAAGTATGTGCTGAAATGCTTTGTTAAATCAGGGTTGTTAGGTATTATGTATTTGTTTACATTGAGGTTGTCTGAGCATACATCCAGTAAAAAGGCAATTACTCTTTCAAGGAGCTCATATTCTATGTGTAAATAAAAACAAAAGGAGAATGACACAACAAAGCGATGAGGTTACTGTTCAGTGAACTTGTCTTTGTAGCTAGCCTTTGCTTAACCAATATAATGCTTTAATCACATCAGAGGATTTTTTCAAGCTTCATTCTGCAGGGTTTGGTTTTTGTTAGGATTTTGCTGTACTGTGGATTGTGTGATAAGTCTTCTGTTGCTGATTCCTTGAAATAGGTTAAAGTGCAAAAGAATAAAGGGAAAGCTAAAAGATAAATTGGAGGAGCGAAGCTGGCCCCTTTTTAATTTCTTTTTAAATTGTCAGATACCCAGATTGCTTCGCTTTTACAGAAGTCCTCAATTTAGATCATACCAGGCCAAACTCCTTTGGAGTTACTCTGGTTGACACAAGCCAAAAATTGGTCTGCTGTGTTTTACCGAGCAGAAAACAAAGAAACCAGCATTAGGATGATTCCCTCTCCCCACCAAAAAGTGGAATTTCAGTAAATAAAATGTGCATTTCAGATAAAACTTGCCCAGCTGCCACTGATTCATTGTCAGAATTGTGGTCAAATGAGTGTTTCAGTTGTATCCCTGAAATGTAAATTCTTCGGTCTATGAAGCTTTTTTTTTTTTTTTTTAAAAGCCATTGGGAACTAGCTGGGCTCATTTCTCTTTATTCTTTTCCAGTACTTTCATACTTATTTTTCCTGAAAGTGACCCAGCATCTCTGTTTTGTGAACATCAGCTGTTCCATCTGATATTCATATCAGTAGGACTCCTACAATATGGGAGACAGAAATTTGGATTAACATCCCTTTACTGTCTGAGCATCAGTTTAAAATCTGTAATGTACATAGTATATATGCACTGCTATCTGATTGAATGGGGTGCGCTAGGAATTGTTTGAAAGTTTGTTCCCAGTAATGGTCATCTAAATGCAATGAAAAGAGAGAAGAAAATTGCATTCAGATGAACTGTGATCTATGGATTACATAGGATGTAAACTTTCAAATCTAGCAGGCTTATGTTTTTATTAGGAACTGTTGCCAAATATTTGTCTTTTTTTAGAGATCCTAATGCAGATAATCCTACATTCATTTTCTAAAAAAAATCCCGTGATTTTTATGAGCTGCAATAGTAGGTCTCCCATTGTGTCCCCATCACCTTACCTGTTGTTAGCTTGCTGGTGTTCAGGAAGAGTATCTGCAAGACCGGTAAGAAAGGCAGGCTGACAGACGCAAAACTGGTCCCTGTGTATACACAGGTACATGTCTAAACACTCAGCAGTCTGCCAATTGCTCTGCTTGGAATAAGTTGGAACAAGGATAAGTCTGTCCCCAGCAAAGAGAAATCCTCACTGATTAGCTACAGGTACTTTTCAAATATTCTGCAAGTGATATTTCAGTTCTGTCTCACCCCAAAACATGGATCCTACATACCTTGCGTACAGTGTATTTTTTTCTTTTAAGGGACTGATAAAGAGCAACTACAGTTTACAGTGACCTCCAGTGGTGAAAAACGTTTCTGGAAGAATGACATAGCTAGTCTCCCAATTTTGTCTGAAAGTTATTCCTCAGAGGGTTTAGGTGATGCAGGTTTCAGTCCTATAAAACATATTACATTCAGATTTATTTATCATGTTTTGAGCCTTGTTTATGTTGTTGCTTTTTAAAAAATCTTGGATTTTTCTTCTTTCTGCTCTTTTTCCTCTCAGGACCTTCTTGATTTTTTGGATTGACAATAGTTGACAATAGTCGTACTGGAGCCATATTGTATATGAGCTGTATGAGGCTTTGCTGATTATGTGTTTCCTGGTATAATCGTTTGAGACTAGTTCTGGTCTTTCTCCCCTCAGAAATCTTATTTTCTGTAGTCTCCTCAATGCTCACAATTTCTTTCAGCTCCTTCCACATCTGCCTTTCTGGCTTTCCAGAATATATTTACAAGGTCTCTCATATGTTCTTCATTGAGGACTTTTTCCATTTCACTTAAGCTGGCTTCTTCACTGTTCTATGTTAAGGCTTGATTCTGTAATGGTTTAGCCATCTGGCTAACCCAGACCTCACAAGTGGTATGAAAGAGTAGATTTTTGGAATTGGTGATGCTGGAATATGGCATTGGGGGTGGAGGGAAGATACTTCCGTGTTCTGCAAGGCAGAATATACCTTTATGCTTTAGCAATTTTTATTAGAAGAATACTTGTCTTTGCCTATGCTGACCTCTGTACTGTGGGCAGCACAGATTAGCCTGATTGCTGTCAAGTGATTGGCATTCTTTACTTCCATTTCTTAGCATTACTGACCTTTCCCTGTAGAAAATAGAGAGCTATCTTCAGGAATGAAAATGGAGCTGGATTCTACAAAGAGCAGTCAAAATGTCAGGTCATTTGTGGTTTTATAGGGTGCGGAGGAAATTTTTTGGGGATAATATGATACAGGAATCACTTGCCTTTCCCAGATGATTTTCATTCTTTTACACATCATATACCAAGTAAATGTGCTCTGTGGTAGACATGCAAGGGATCAGAAATCATCAGACTTCAGCCAGCTGCTGTGAATGTAAATTCATATGTGCGTGACTTGAGTGGACATATTCTGAGTTGCCAAAGAGCTTATAATAGGAGTTGTCTTTTCCTGGGAATATCTAGATAGAGCGACGGAAAAAAAAAGGTATGAAGATCAGGTTTCAGAATTTGCAGAAGTTGTCTTGTTTGCTGACTTTCTGAACCAGGTTTTGCTGATTATAATGGGTCTTTAATTCTCATGGACTTTCTTTGGGATGGTATTTGAGAGATTGTCGGAATGGAATACCTTGTCTAGCTTGAGATGGGCTAAAATTTGGAAAACAAACTAAGCAATTAAACAACACAGCAGAGCAGCCCACTGAAAGATAAATGATGAAACATTCTTCTGCAAACTGTGCTTGGGCTGGCTCTGGCATAAATCCTTCCCAAAGAGATCAGTTGGGTGCTGTTGAATTTCCTTTAGAGAGGCTTTCCATACCTTTGCCACGACCACAATGCCTGGGAGTGAAAGATCCTGTTGTCTTTGTAAAAGAAAAGGGGGTGTTGCTCTTGAAATGTTGCCCACATTTCTGTTTTTCTTACTCTGGGCTGCAAGGGGGCAACTATGCTTGTGAATGGGAATATTCAAGTCCTAAGAGATAGGGAGCTTGGGTGCCATGCTGGCAAGGAGCCAGTTAACTTCCTGGGAATCTCTCAGTAGCCCGCTCCTTGTGAACTCTGCAAATGCCTGGAAGTTAAGTGCATATTTCTAATAGCTGTGGAATAAACGTGTAAGAATAGCCCGTTCGTTTGATTTTCCAGGCTGAGAAAAAACCAGGGCTTACATTGGAGTTGAGGTGAAGAACTGGTGATAGACGTGCTGGTTCTGCAGTGACAGGCATGTGCTGCTCATCCTGTAAGATTTCACCAGTAATCTCCGGGCAGTGAAACACAGACATCAGGTTTCATGCCCCTCTGAGAGGCTGTGGACCTCTGAAGAGATGCTGATGGTGTCAGAGCAGCTTGAAAAGTTAGAAGACTGTAGTTGTCAGCAGCACAGCAGGTGTTGGAGTGACAAACAGACCTGTGACACGAAATGTAATGGTGCAACGGCTGTAGCTGGCTCTTCTGTTCTGGCTTATAAACAATCTAGATCAAAGCTAGCTGGGAACTGAAGTGCCTGCAGGTGGTGATGAGTCTTGTGGGCTTAGGAGACTTTCTAAACATGGTGTTCAGTGATATGAATGTTAACTATAATAAGTCCACCTCTCTCCAATTGTTTCTGCTCCTTAAATGGCTCCAGGCATATTCCTTTATCCCTGCTAATAATAGATGGGATTTACAGATGGCTCATATACTGAGGACTTGATACCAAGCACTATCAAGATGTGTCATAGCTTCAAACCATAGTTTTGGATGTTCTATGTGAATCTACTTGTGTCAGTACTTTCCAGGAGTGCTTCCTGAGTACAATGGTGTTTCCTCTTTTGGTTCAGCGGTGGTAGGCATTTTGACAAGCTGTTTTCTGAGGGATTCTTGAGAATCACAAGATAATCTTTAGGAACTAATGCAAGCTAATTAGAATACATGATTATAAACTGCTTCCTTCCAATCTCAAATCTCTCAAAACATCTTATGACTCCTCTGAAGGATACTGCTGTATTATTATCCCCATTTGAAAAATGGAGAAACCGAGTCAGAAAAGTATTACACAACTTGTTTAAGGGGATGCACAGCAAATAGGTATGGAGCAGAGACTTGACCTTGGTTCCCTGATATTTTCCCTTGATCTCAAAACCTGAAACATAAACCAAATGAGAAGAAATCTTTTAATTTTTTTTCAGTATTAAAAAAAAAATCCTAGATTTTTTTCTTCCAATTCTTTTTCTTTTCTTCATGTTCCACTACAGTTCCCAGTTTCAGCTAAGTCTGAAAGCACTGGGCATAGTGATAATGTGTTCAAGAGGAGTAGAGGGCACTGACAGGTTCTAGACAGGTCCAAATTGGACCATTTCAAGAAAGCATGCCCCTTCAGCTCCCTTCAGGAGCACTGCTATGGAAGTTTGGGATGTTCCCTTGTCACTACATGCATTCAGGGCGTGTTCCTTAAAAAACATGTAAGTATTTATATATTGAGCAGCAAGTCAAATGCATGATTAGCAGTGTCTTAAAAGATTAACTGCACATGCAATGTTGCAGGTACTGCTTGCTCAGACACACGCCTATATGACTAAATCAATGTTTAGCAAAGAGGCATTGGGCTCACCTAGGAGATAATCATTTAACGACCTTAGCCTTTGCTGCGTTAATCCTCAATGCCCAGTGGTGAACCTACGGAGACACAGTCCCCCCACTGAGGTCCAGGGCGGTATCTAGTCCCCGCTCTGCCACACGTGACACTTCATTCCTTGCAGTTACAATCCTGATCCATGACACTTGATTCTGGATGGTGGCAATGCAGATATCTGATCCTTTGTGCTTGATTTCTGACACTGGATCTCCATTAGGAAAAATACTGATACCTGATCTGCCTGATCACAGCTACTTGATATATGGTGATGTTCCCCATTGTGGCATGTTTAGCACTGAAATTAAATTTGAAACAGCTAGTACAACAAAACTGAAGAATTGAAGGATTTGGCTGTACTCTGTGGATACTGTGGCTGAAACATGATGTTAAGAAACCATATATTTTAAGGAAAATGGCAAGAAGTAGTAGTGCAGGGGTAAAAGGAGAAAAGAAAGAAGAAATAGTTAAAAAAATCTGTGCAGATCCCAACAGTTATATGTGTTGTCAGAGCTTCATGCTCTGCCTTAACTCTGTATGCTGTGTTCAACACAGACTACATTTAAAACAAAACCAAACATAGCTACCTCCAGCTTCATGTAAAATCGACTTTTTATGTCAAATTTAGTTGATTCTGTTTCACAATAAATATACTTTGGTTTGGTCAGTAGGTTTCCAGAAGCTAACAAAGCCGTTGACTAAGCAAGCTGGTTGAAATTAGTTTGCAAAGAAATTTATAATCTGGCTCATTTCATAAGGTTTTCAGTTTCATTGTAATAATTTTGTGCCCCTGAAGAGAGGGCTGCAGTAAGCAAAACTGCACTGAAATGAAAAATAGACATGCTTCATTCCAGTAGGGTTGCAAGCATTGCTTTGCCTTCCTCCCCAGTTAATTTTATTTGGAAGTAGCACATCCTCATGTGTCCATCAAAGTCTTCTGTTTTCATGAGCCATCATTTTCCAACACATTCCAGTGTTTTGTTTCAAAACTCTTTGGTTAGCTCCAGTGACAACTATTTTTAATTCTCGCACTGGATCATATGAATTGGTCAGGGAATAGAGACTTGCGCCCCTGGTAATCACAATTCATTTTCCATAGTATCAGATGAAAAATTTAGGTAAAAAAAAAATGCAGCAGTCATGAAATTGAATCCCACAGGCAGAAAGGTGAGTCAGGTCACGGCAAGGCTTCCAAATGTTTCCAGGTGCAAGCAGGATGGGAGAGAAGCCAAAGAGCCTGAAATCTTCCATGCTGTTTAGGTAGGACAGACCTAGAAGTAATTAATATCTCCGCGATGTTCTAGTGGCAGAAAGAAAGGATTACAAGCGATTAAGCAGCGGTTTTCATATGAATATTCTGGATTTAGAGGTCGGCCAGCATCCCAGCTGCAGGTGGCTGGTAGCAGTATCTAAAATCAGGGAACATGAGGTGAGATTCTTTCCCGGTGAGACCCTCTTATCTTCAGTCAGACAGCAGCCCAGGGCCAGAAGTTACATCTTCACTATTGCCACTAATGAAGCTATCCTTTGTAATTTTGTCCAGTGCCTTTTTATCTGTCCGTTTACACCATTGTCTCCAAAATATCCTGTGGCAGTAAGCTCTACAACAAGTAATTAGTGTAAGAATCTGTTGTTTCTCATTTGACACTGATGTGCAATACTTGTGTTGAGTGTCTCCATCCTCTTGCACTGGGAGAAATGGCAGTGAGTCATTCCCCATTCATCTTGCCACAGCAATCATGATTTTCTAGAGCCATGATACTACTTACAGGCCTATGTATGACTTTTCTGTGAGTACTGAGATTAAGGCAAAAGCATTAGTTAGAAACAGCATATTTCTTTAAAAAATACAAAAAGAAAAAAAGAGAGCAAGTGAGAGAGAGACGAATGAACTGTTTTATGAGACCATAAAACCAGCTGAGCAGACTAACAAGAAACTGAACAGCATGGCCTGATTGCTGTGTGAAATTGCCCTACCTTTTCCAAAATTGCCTTCCCAAAGAGTACAAGTCAGATATTTTGAGAGGAATAATCCCATTTGCAGTGCTCATCTGTGTTGTGTAGGCAGAGTGAGGAAATAATTTGTGTTTTCTGATCAGTCCTCATATATTTCATACCCTTAGGACAAGGTCTAATCCATGATCCCTGCTGATGCCATTTCTCCAAGCAACATTCATGAGAGATACATTGATAGGAGTCATGACGAAAATACCATCTGCCATGTCTTCTCACGAAATCAAAGACCCACTACTTAATGTTTTGAGATGAGAATAGGCTGTTTTATTGTTCTTTCTCGTTAGAGCCTACCCCGACGGTGCAGAAGGAGCAGGGTTACAGGACTGGCTCTTGCCCAGGACAAAGGCAGACATAATTTAAGCAATGCTGAAAGCCATAATTCAAGTTTCTGTGATGATGACGGACTGTTTTCTAAGCACAGTTGTCACCGTTTTCGAAGTGGGGGCAAAAGGTGAGATTAGTCTTCTCTGCCCTTCTCTGCAAAGTTAGGTGTCTAATCAAAGCTGGTCACCTCCTAGTCAGAAGGGAGAGCAGTACCACCGGGGACAGTTCTTCCCATTTGTCCTTCACTGTAACATGGGGTTGAACTGTCCTGTAGACATTGCTCACTTTTTCTCTCCCTTGACTACAGAGGATGCCTACCTTAGGCTAAACATCTTTTAGATGCCTAGAGTTAGATTTATGGGTTTTAGAGGTTCTGTAACTTCATCTTCCTTGTGTTTATGTCCAGCTTTAACCAGTGTAATAGTACTAATTGCTGGCTATCCTGCTGCGGAGGAGAGGAAAGCCAGACAGGAGTATCAGTAGGGCTTTATCTACCTATGCTTTCCCTTCAAATAGGAAAGAGAAAAAGGATGTGACTTGTATCTGTGATCCCAAAGATATTACAGAGTTTAAAAGACAAAAAGGCCTATAACATAAGCTTCCACCAGCTGTGTGAAGTGAGAAGGGACCATTTTGATCCTCCACTCTGCCCTTCCACAGGGCAGAGGCCATGGAAATCGGTCAGGCGGTTTCTGTGTGGAGCCCAAAACCTTGTGATCAAATTAGAGCGAGTAACGTTAATGGAGTTCTGTAAATAGAAGAAGTGAGCAGATGAGGATAGGTCACGGAAAGAGAGGAGAGGGCCTTTGAGGTAAGAGGAGAGTTTGTTTCATAACAAGATTGCTCTTCTCATGTTTCCCTGTCCCAGAAGCAGAGTCACTAGACACTCAGGAATCCAGATCTGATCTTTCATTAACATAAATACAACAAACTTATTCTAAGCAATATTACGTTTACTTTTTTAAAATACAAAAAATAGGTAACAATTTAGCCTGAAAACACATTAAGAAATGCAAAAGATCTGGCTCCTAGGGAATGTTAGTTTTCTTACATTGCATAGCTATAATGTTTCTTAATCCTCCTGTTTTTTCAAGTCAGAGTTTCCTATTTATGAGGTTTTATTAAATGTTATACTACTGCATAACACAGGATGTTCACTGTGGTCAGCTGTACAATGGAGCAAGAGTCCTAACATTTCTGTTCCCTATTTCTTTGCATTTTAACAATGCAAAGTTAGAGATAGCCTATAGTCCCCCTTATGCAGAAGCACAGGGAAGTTACAGGTGTAAGCAGACCATGCTGGCTAAACATCATCACCCCCTTTTCTGTTCTCGGGTAGGATAAGAAATCCAATTAGCGATTGGGCCAATTGCATGAGGCAGGTGGGAAAGGTAAGGGTACAAACTCTTCACCTGTCTTCCTTTTTGCTGGACAAGTTTCTAGGAGAGCACTGAGGCTCTCCTGAGGGCAGTGCTTGCTCTGACCACCTGCTTCACTAAGAAACTAGGCCTGTTTACCAGTGCATGCAGCTGGTGTCCTGCATGAGTTGTTCAGAGGATGACTGCTCTTCTCTTCAGCTTCTGAAGGGTTCCCACTCCTATAACATAGCAGCGCAGTTGTTTTTACCTGAGTGTTCAAGGAGGCACTTCAGAAGTTCACAAGTAAGTACAAACAGCAGGCAAAACTTTTCCCCAAAGACTTTTCAAAGAGCAGTCAGAAACGCTTCTGGATGCACATAATGATACCAGATGGTGAAGCACACTGAAACATTACGACTCTCAGCAAAGGTTGCCTTGCACCTGTTCTGGCCGCCTGTATGGAAGTTTCTTCCTAGATGGATCATACTTCAGTTCTGGTGTCTTTAGCTTAAAATCCTCCTCATACAACTAATGCTGAATCCTGCAGCATGGACTTAGCAAAAGCTTAAAGCCTCCATTTCAGTAGCCTGCAGGTGTGCACTGTAACTGAATTTTAATCTGGAGCAGGTGACAACAGGAAAGCACAATGTGTGCATTTTGGCAAAGAAATCATACAACTGCTGAGCTCGAATAGGTAGATCGAGTCCATTGGTTTGGTTCTTCTATACTCGCCGGGAGAAAATATCTGGCTTTAGACACTTGTGAGCTAGTTTAAGCTATTCTTAAGCCATTCTGTTTACACAAGGCTTTCATTCGGGACTTTATTTTAATAATGCTGACTACTGGAGTTCTTCAAAGTGTAATGAAAGACTGCCTCACACTTTCTGGAAGAAAAAAAAAGAGAAAACTCTGGTAGTTGCACGAAATCAGGAGTTTAAGAGGTAGGACTGCAATTGTGTAAGTAAGTGATACAATGTGGTAGGGAGGTGAGGCTTCTCGGCAGGCAGCATAGCACTAATAAAATATTTTTTCCTAAAAAGAAAAAAAAAGTAATTCCTCAGCATTTACAGGCTGAAACACACTGTTTCAGCAATGGAATATTAATGAATCAGTAATGCCAAACACTGTTTTATTTAGCCAACTTCTATAACACTGGTGTACTTTATTGTTTATTCAAACTGCAGACTTATCCTGCGTTACATGTTGATAAAATTTCTATGAAAAGAAACTTCTGTCTGGGAAAAGCTACGGCTGGCCAAAGGAAGCGCTCTTTTGGCTTAGCCAGTTGGCCCAAAGGCCAAGCATTTTAAATCTTACATGATTTTACTTAGCCTGCATATTAAGGTAGGGAAATAGTGTTTCATTCATAGGCGCTGTAATCCAGCTGTGTGTCTTTTGAGTCATTGTGCTCATCAGATGCCCAAACTGACCTCTGAAGGCAGTTTCCCTGCAGCATTTCTATGAAATAAAAACTTAGCTCATCTTCTTTTCTGAATGATGCAGCTGTTATTTTACTCCTGGCCTGCCTTAAGGAGCACTGCTTCCCAAGAAAAGCACTGAGAAGTTGAAAAATGGCAAATGTGCATCCTGAGAGTTTCTCCCCCAGTTCTTATGGACTGTCCTAACATCTGGTCACATACTACTTTTTTTGGGACCCTCCTGGATGGTAAACAGGAGCCTGTTCACAACAACTCGATTCTCAGGACTTCCCATTGAGCGCATCCTTCCTTGCGTTACTCACTCTGCTCCATTTAAACAGGTTCTTTACCAGTTCTAGACTGCCTGAAGGGTGTCATAGAGAGAAGTGAGAGCACAGGACAAAAGATGTCAGTGTGCGGGGGTGCATCTGCTAGTGCCAGTGCAGGCTCTTGGAGGCGAGAGAAGCATCTGCAAGGTAAATCCTGCCCAGACTCCCTGCATCTGCAAGGAAAGTCCTCCCTTGACTCAGTGGCCTCCAGGAAAGCAAGCTCCATGCAGCTTGCATGTAGCTATGAAAAGACTCTATGAAATCTCTGGCGTAAGAGCCTTAGAAGTTGGTGAGGTCTGAGCATTTTTTTATTCAGTGAGCAAAGGCAGGTAATTGTCAGCAAGAGTCCTCTCCCCAGCTTTTGCGTAAGTGGTGATAACAATATATTTAGCATACACAAAACATCTTTTTAAGTTTCTTTTTTTCTTGGAAATAATTTAAATTTAAATTTCTCACAACATTAAGGCCAAGACTGATGTTCATTTTTGGAAGTTTCAAGTTGAACTATTAAAGCTTGACAAACTAAACCAAAAAGTCTTCTATTATAGAAGATATTTGGTGAATCTCAGCTTGTTTTATATATAAGTGTCCTGCCAGCTACCATAGCGCCTTTTAGATCTCATCAGATAATTGAAAATTGAAGAAGTGCCACACAGGATCTTTGTAGTGGCTGTTGATATTGTTCATTTCCCAAATGTCTTTAGTTGGGCACTGAATGTGGCTAATCTTTACAGCCAGGTGGCCGGGCATCTGGAATGATCATTTAGTTGAAATATGTGGGGGTTAAAGGAGATAAAAATAGGTAGTCATTGTGATGGCTTTCAAAGTTCAGCTATAAGGCTGAGAACTTGCCATGTTTCATTTTGGAATTAACGCTCTAGGGGGAAGAAAATAGCTACAAAAGAAGACAAGTAGCTAAAAGGCATTTCTGTCTCTGAACATATCCACCAGTGCAAAATGGTATTAGCACATGCACCCTGGGCAGGACAGGAAGACAGGGAGGAAGATTTCTGTGACCTTTATTTACCTCATGTCCATTAATTCTGTCATATGAAATTGAGCAGAATGGGCCATTTGTATTGGTATAAAACAAACAGATCAAAGGGGAGAAAAACTGTAATACTTAACTTTCTGGATTTTAGGGCTTTTTAATATAGCTCAGAAGTTAAATTTTATGTAACACCCTTCCTTTGAATTCTTCATCCCTAAAGCATAAAGGTATGCTATGGAAACTTGCCAGGCGCAAGTTACAATCTATTAAAATATCAAGAAATATTCACCAGAATTAGCCAACCCTACAAATAAAATCAGCTCAAATTACCCCTTCCCTAAAAACGCTGGTCTCCTGTATATGCATCTCATGGTGCTTTCCCTTCTTCTTCTACACAGTCCTGGATTCTGACATTCATGCTGGACATGAATGTGCCATTTATTTCACTTTTTTTGAAACTAGACTTTCAAGAAGAAGAAGAGAATGGGTCAAGGTATATTCTGCACGCAGCTTTTCATGCTGATTTACTTAGTTAAAGTCTGTTTAATTCCAACTCTGGTTGCACTCCTACTGGCAAAAAAATGTTTGCTTCAGCAGAGCCTACCTGGATAAATAACCAATGCCCTGGCTCACCTACAGAATGAGTGGATTCCTGGTTTTGGTGCAGTGCCTTAGCAGTGGAGCAGGATAAAATAATTTCTTAGTGAGTATATCATGCAGAAATAGGCTAATAGTAGTTGTGGAGAGTGTTTACTGTTATTTTAAAAAAAACCAAACAAGCAAAAATCCCCAAGCCCTCCTTGCCATTTCTGTACTCCCATAGCCGGTCTCACAGTAGAAGGCAGCAGGGAACAAACCACCACAAGTGAAAATGAATTAGTAGTAATTCAGCAGAGGAGCAATACGTTCCCCTCGTTGCCACACTGGGACCTCCACTAGCCTTGGTGTTGTTATCTTTGCAGTGTTCTTACAGCAGAGAAAATAGGTTAATTCATGAGTCCAAAGATAATTGCCTTTGCTTTTTAAAGATTAGTTTCATAAAGCTAGCTGATCACAGAGTGACAGCCCGAGATGCACATGGATCTCGACTGCTCTTTCTATTGATATTGCCTGTTGAGTGCCACCACAGAGGATGTCCATTGTTTCTGACCAGGGCTCTGATATCGTGGGCTGGACAGTAGGTAAGTTTTGCAGCTTGAAGGAAGCTGAGCTATTAGTCTGTTTCTTCTGGAGAAGATAATCCATCCTTTGTAAAACTTCTACCTCCCAATAGGCCAGGCAGCTTTGGGGCTCTTCTCCACAGCTCTTTTAAAGATCTTTTAATCAATAGTTTCCCTTTCTCACTGAAATTACATTTACTGTATTTTTAGTATGTTCTGATGGAGCGAAAGGTGTTACTTACATCCAATTTTCCATATAACCACTTCTGATGACTGTCCCTTTCAAGTCTTTTCAGCCTATCCATCCTGAATTAACTTTTTTGTAAGAAAAGGCCTTTCGTGGTTTATAAATTTTAATACAGGATGTTAGCTGCCAGAAAGTTTTGGGTTGCAACCAAAGGTTTTAACCAGTCTACCCAGCAGATGAAATGAGGTACAGCTCCTGCTGCACCTGGAGACAGTACTTCTTTCATTGCTCTGTTTCAGAGTTATGACACCTCTGCTTTAGCCTCAGAAAGTCAGGAATTTTCCTTTAAACAGGCTTCCTGGAAATAGAGTTTTAGGCTATTAATGGGTAATTTATCACACAGTATTTTTCAACCTTAAGAAACTCTGGGTTTTGAGGTTTGTTTTGTTTTTAGTATAGTAAATTGGGGACAGCTAAGCAGAGGCGAGACTTTGGATGTGATATCTTGACAGCAGGAGATGATGATAGTGGAGACCAAGCCTCAGTGAAAGAACATCGTGCACTTTGATGGTGAAGTGCTTTGAACTTCAGCTTCAGCCGTTAAGCAGACAGATGCTGATTATGGTGGCTTTTTTATGTGCTGTGCAGTTCTTATTCACCCAAAGAAACCCATTAACAGTGGGACGCCATATGTGAGTGAGTTGTGCTTGACCTGGATAAATGCTGCACCATGCAACTTGAAGTGGATTACCTCTCCTGTGCAAATGCTTTTCCACATGAAAGAGATCTGCAGAGCTCCAGAGTATGAGGAGTGTCACCCCCAGAACATAGATTGTGTCTTCCATTATCATTTTCATCTTCAAAGATCTAGATATTTTCTCCAGAGACATACACAGCTCAATCAAGATTTTTTTTTTCTGCAAAAAGTGGTCATATGAGCACTTACAGAGAGGCTCAAAATTTGAAGTTGGTAGTATATCTAAAAGGCCAGTACATGGCATCTGCAGATTGATCACTGAACTGTAACTGGGATTTCTCTGTAGTTTGTTTCAGGGACTTGCTCTCATCATTTATCACTAGGGTATCTCCAGGATACTTAGTTACCAGGGTCATTATAGTAAAGGAAGTCAGAATTCATAATTAATTAACAGGTCATAGAGTAGTTGTATGCAGAGAGCCCTGTGGAGCAGTAAATTCCCTAGTCCTACCTCATGAAGTTCAGCGCCAGACTTTTCTTGCTGAATGCTCCTGCCCTGTATAAAGCTGTTTCCTTTTCTGACCTTAAGCAGAGTTCCAGACTAGTGTTTTGGGCAGACCCCACGGGAGTCATAAAGGTATATCACTTATGACACAGTATGTCACTTAATCTTAGGCATACAGTTATTTTAGCCCCCACGGTGAAAGAGTCCAACATGACTGCTGATTGTAGAAATGTATCGTTTTGGATAAATTCCCTGATCCATGTTGATGTATCTTCTTTGGGAAGGGAGGAGAGGAGGGGGAAGAGAATGGTTTTTATTTTCTACCATCACGGACATCTGTGAACTTTCAGTAAACAGCATGACTTTCTGAATCTGGTTCATAGCTTTCATGCTTGCTTTCTAATCTGTTTCAGAGCTAAGCAGCTGTAAGCTTACATTGCTTCTCAGGGAGCTGTTTTTGTGTACTAGAGAAAGAGCAGACATGCTTCAGCTCTCACTTGTGCACTACTGTGTACAGTACTCTCTCTGCTTCGTGACTAGCATATAGCAATCCTTTAATATTTTAGATAGCGGCTTTCCTGTTCCCCGAAGTCTAAAATTGTGTCTTCTCTGAGGCTTATTGAGATTTGAATCTTATTGAGATTTCTACAGAAATACTCTGTAAATGATATAAAAGTCTTCTTCAAAACACCTTATTTGCAAATGATTAAAGGAGGCAGCCTTTTTTGCTAGGGATGTTTACAGTTTATGACCACTATCACAATGAGGAAAAATACAAAGACATGATTTATCTGTAAAACACAATTGATGATTCAGATATAAAAGATCTTTGCTTCTCTATAAAAGAACTTCTCTGCTAGGTCCTGTGGCCACTCCAGCCACAAAATGTGCATCTCTATGGCCAATCAGAGAACAAAATCTGCATCTCTCTTGATCAGAGTTTCAGAAAAAGATTTTTTTTTTTTGCTTATTTGTAAAAGATACAACATTAGAATGAAGAATTTGAACTGGAACTTCATAAAATTAGGCTAACATATATTCCCTGCCCTTTCTTAGTTTATGACTGAGTTTTCATTAAGTGGATGAATACAGATCAACCATAGGATAAACGCAAAGACAAGAAGGTGCTCAAGATTGCTGGAGAGAATTAATTTTTAAGGAAGGAAGAGGAACATGGACGTTCCAGATGTATAGGGCAGGGATATATAAGGCATGAAATAGACACTGAAATGAATAAAAATAAATGAAAAGTCAGCAGAAAAGTAAGAGTGGTAGATAGATCATCTTACAAAGGTCTTAATTTAAGTAATTAAAATATAAAACTGTAGATGAAAATTTTATTATCTGAGCTTCTGAAAAGTTGACTCTTGCTGTATGTTTATGAATTGATGTTTTTCTTTTATCTGTCCTGAGATTTTATTTTAGGGATTTGAGCAATTTTTTTAATAGAAGAGGAAATCAATATGTTCAAAGGAAAGCCAAATCTTACATTGTTTTCTGGGAGATAGAGCATAACATGTTGATTTCTACCATTTTCACAAAGGAATTTATTATATGTCCACAGACAGAGTATCTTCCACTTCTTTTCATATAGGAGGGCAACTCCTGCCGAAAAATCTTCAAGAAAAAATTCCCCCTTTTTTCTCAATACTGATCACTTCTAGAAAATTGTAATATATTTCTGTGTGCAATATAACTATATACTTGAGAGAATACTGAGAGGGAGATGCAATAATAAACTTCAAATACATAAAAGGTATCTGCAAAGGAGAAGAGAAGAAACTGTTCATGTCATCCATGGATAGGACAAGAGAAAATCAACTTCAATTGCACCGAGGGAAATTTAGATTATGCATTAGGAAAACCCTCTAACCAGGGTCAGCACTGCACCAGGTTGCTTAGAGAAGTTACAGAAGCTCCAGCACTGAGAGTTTTTAAGAATAAGCTCAGTGTATGAGACAAAGTTTCATACAAGTTCAAGAACTGTATTTGGTCCACATTGTTTTTTAGCTGCATAAAGACAGCTGACTTTCCTCCAGATCTTTCCACTGTTTTAGTAATAAATGTGCAGGAAGATTCAGTATGGATATAACTTGAAATACATCATGCCCTATCCGCTCTTACCTAGATGGCATAAAATTTCATATAATGCATCTCTGAGTGATCGAGGGAGGTTGTTTTATAACATCTTTTTTTCCAAAGGTGGAGGTCACAGTGGCCTGGTCTAAATTACCACTTGTAAGTCAGAGCTAATTGTTCACACTTCCCCTCCTACCCCCC
>NW_009213271.1:0-16309 GCF_000690835.1 Fulmarus glacialis | reverse complement strand
GGAACAGCCGCCGGAGCGAGGCGGGGGCCGCGCCCCGGGCAGCGAGTCGCTGGGCTGCACGGGGAGAAGAAGTAAACGCCTGCGTGGTGGCCTCCGACCAAGGGCGGGACTCTTTCTCTTGCAGTTCCTGACAGAGCTTACCAGACTCTTTCAGAAGTGCAGAACTTCGGGGAGTGTTTTCATAACGCTGAAGAAATGTAAGTTTTAAGTCTTACTGGATCGAAGAGGTGTTCATCTAAATCAAAGTTAGTGTTGCTAGCATGTATTTTAAAAGATATAGTTGTAATTCAGAGTATCTGAAAGCAAGAGTAGTCGTATGGACAAATCAGTCATCTTACCTGCAGTACTAATAACCTTGAAGAAAGACTGTATTTCAAACTGCAGGAAATATTGGGACTTTCTAATTATTAAACAATAATTGGAAATCCTTAGATTTCTGTAAAAGGAGAATTACAGCGTTGCTTTTGTGTGTTTATGTTTCTCTGGTTTCTGGCTAGCTGGCGCTACTTGAGAAGTCAAGTCTCCTAGGCTGCAGTTTGACATGCATTTAAAACACACTGCTGCTGAAGCAGGCAGCTCATACAGCATGTCAGGGCAAGGATTTACACTTTTTTCCTGGCAGATGTAGTTCATGGAACTGATCCTTCTGGGGTAACAGGGGAAGGGGTCTGTGAACAATTTGGCAGTAATGTCAGTTCAGATGGTCTTAAATTCCAAGGTGTTTTACAGATCTCTCATGAACAATTTTTAACATCTCGTGTCAGGAGGCATCCGCTGATTTTAGTGAAATACCAATAAACGTGCGCTGTCTTTCAATACAGATGATGGCCGAACAAAACCAGTCCCACGCAAAGGCCACGTAGAAAGTTTTGAACCAGCAGACAATAAGTGTCTTCTAAGAGCAACTGATGGAAAGAAGAAAATTAGCACAGTGGTAAGTGACAGCTTTGGGTTAGAAAGATTAGTGGCCCTACTTGTCTTTTATTTAATGCCCCATATATATTTTAAGAGACATTTGTCTTTACATGAATTTAATGAGAACTACCCTCTTAATTCTAGAGAAACCGTATGGTAGCTAAGCACACAGCTGAAGTTGGGATGCTGAAGTGTTGCACTTACCTGAAGTCTTCATGCTTACACTCAGCATTACAGATGGAAGAGTAGTTTATAGTTTTGCTCTGTATGCTGGATATTGCTTCAGAATGGTATTGCAGGACAGCAGAAAGGGACTCTGCCTGTTTTCAGCAACCGTGGCTGTTGTGTTTTGAGTCAGGTGAAATTGTTTGGAGGGAAGGGGGAAACTGCTTCCAGAGGCACAGGCAGAGGGACACAGGGCAGATATGGAAACTGCAGTATGAGGACAAATGGTGTGGCTCCGAGGAGAAGAAAGGTCCTGCACACCCACCCACGCTCAAGCCTCAGGTGACAAAGAGGTAGCTTCCCATAGACCTCGATGGAATTACTGAAGGTTCTTGCAACCCAGGAAAGAACTGAATGTTCCCAGACTGTGAAACAGTAGGAAAGGGATCCTTGCTTCCTGGCAAGAGCGTGTGGGCATGGGTAGATTCTTCTAAGCCTTAATCTTGCTTAGCATACCTATTTTTTTGTCATTTACAGAGCTATTTGTATTTCAGGAAATGTTAACTAGAAGTTGAAAACCTGATGTGTGTTTACTTTGAATGAGAGATTTGGAAAGGCGTTAGCTGACTAGCTTTCCTCTGCAATGTAACCCAAGGAAAAATGTTACTTTGAGAAATAGTTGAGAGAGTCTGGGCTGCAACGTATTTTTATGGCCCTACAAGTAAATAAAACCTTCCTTGGAATGTTTCTTCACATTCCTCCCATTTGAAAACAGACGGGTTTGGGATGAATGGCTTCCAAAGGATTTTGTTAATCGAGTAAGGAGTGTTTTCAGTTTTCTAAACGAGTGAAGTCCTATGACATGTCAGTACAGCCTAACGACCATGGAATGCGATGAGTCGATCCAACTGCTGCTAAAAAGACCGATGGTCAGTGGTGGGTAAACACATACTGATACTTGGTTTGTAATAGAAGCCAGTGTTTTCTTGGTTAACCTCCAGTATTACTTTTGTAGGTGAGCTCAAAGGAAGTAAATAAATTCCAGATGGTAAGTTTTGTATGCCTTTTATCTTCCTTTTCTGTAGGTATTGGGGAGTGGTCAGTAGGAAGCACTGGACAGCTGTGAACGGGTTGATTCAGTGCTGAACTGGCATACAGATTAACCTTAGACTACCCATCTATCTGCATTTGTTTAAAAAAAAAATCCTGTTGTATTTTATCTAACTTTCTGCATTGGTTTAGAAACAATAGTTTCCCAGTGTAGGGTGTAAGAGCTTGATTCGCTAACTGAGAAAATGCAGATACGTATCCATTAGCAATATGTAAAATGTTACCTCTAGTATATTGTCACTTAAGTATTTGTTCTTTTAATGTTACAATTGTTGTTTCAGGCATATTCAAATTTGCTGAGAGCTAACATGGATGGCTTGAAGAAAAAAGACAAGAAAAGCAAAAACAAGAAGAGTAAAGCAACGCAGTGATGGAACAGTGTCCTACCATCACTGTAACAGACTTGACCCTTGCTCAAAGCAAAGTCCATTTCTTTTTGAGTTACCACTTGTCTTTGGCTTTCCTTCCAGCAGAATATTGGGATGTAATCAGTACTTTGTTTAAACTGACAGCAGAAGGTGCTTTCTGGAGAGTGTTGTATGGCAGGAGTATTTACAGGGTTATACTGAAACAGCTTTACACTCAGCTGCCAACTAGTTTTGTACTTATAGTGCTGTTTGTTTTGTATTATTCAAGTGGGCAGTGTAAAACCTGTTTGGGGGGTAGCACAGGGTGAAGAGAAATGCACTGTACCAGGAGCAAAGTAAGACTGGAGCAGGAGTCTCAGTGACAGATGCTGTGTTTTATAGATAAGCCTCAGTAGTACTAGGGGAAGTGGGTGCTAACATACTATCAGGAACAGCAGCTTTCCTGTTTCTGTCTTATTTTGAGGGACATGTCTACATGATGCAGTGCAGATATCCCTAAGACAGCCAGCACAGCGCTTGAGCTCCTGCAGAGCCAGGCAGCTGTGCCTTCGCTCCATGCTGATCCAGCTGTGCTGACCCTGGCTCACGGTGGGGGGGAGGGCAGGACTCTGCATCATATTCCCTTCAGACATGGCTTAAAAGTGCTCATGTCACCTAAACTTTTTTTTTTTAAAAAAGCTTCATCCTGCAGTATATTCAGGGATCTGAGTTTCCCCATACTTCATGTCTTAAAGTAGGTCCTTCATATGAGCAGATGTGAAAGGTGAATACTTAATTGTTCCTATTAAACACACTGAGAAATGGATTTGGTTGTAATGACTGATGTGACTTGTCTTGGTGAATTGCTAGGAATGGTACAGTTATCTGTGCCTTTGGGACTGACTCCCCTGCTGCTACTTGGTGTGTTGCTCTTAACCACTTTCACAGTTCTCGGGTTAGTCTTGAAAGTTACCTCTTTACATATTTTAACTTTGCCCTCCTCTTTACTACAAGAAAAGGGCAGAAAAAGTAAGTAGGTATTTCTTAATGCAATGAGCCTGCAGTGCTAAAGCTTGAAATCTACCATCTCTTATATAGAAATTAAAACAGTGGGTTTAAGAAGAAAAAAAACCACAAGAAGCTTGTAATACATATTTCAAGAAGGCTGAGTAGCCAAACCTTTTATTAGATAAAAACCCTCCTTCAAAAAAGTTTAAAACAGTTTTGTTACAAGTTGAAGATAATTCATCCTCTCTCATGCAACTATTGTTGCATGTTGACATAAAAGGCATTCTGAAACTGTATTTAAAAAAAAAAGTTTTACAGCTGCACAGCTGATAATCTCTTTTGTGGCATAAGGGGCAAGAATTACATGATAATACATATCTGTGGCTGTAGTCAGACTTGCTCCTTAATTGCCTATAAAACATTTATTTTCACTTTTTGACATAAATTTACAGTTTTGTCTGGACACATAAAAAGGCATTAGTTGCCTGTCTTGCATTATTACAGCTTTTTGAAATTCCTTTTAACAAAACACTGTTAGTAAAAGCATCCCATAAAAGATGCTTTAAGCACTAAACCAAAACCTTGTACTCCTCTCTGTAACTGTACAGGATAAGTGCAGGAACCCTGCAGAGGGAAGGAAAAGAGAGAATATTTAAACTTTGAAACCACAGGTTCAAAAGCTACAATAGCTGTGGCAAATCTTAGCAATAAGCTAACAGCAAAGATTCAGTAGAAAATCAGTAGTTTTAGTTCCTTTAGCTGTGACTGCAATTTTCCCCTTCATTCTCTTTCCATTTATCTAGCCTGTGCAGTTTTCATTCAGCGATCTGAAGGCTTATGGCTAAGCAGTGTCCTGTGTGCAGGCATCAAATGGGAAAAGAAGACTTTGTCAGGGACTGCATTACGTTCACACCCAACATTGTATGGAATATTACTTGTTCGTAGTAATTGGGTTCTGTTGCTCACAGCCTTGCAAGCCACAGGAAGAAAAAAATGTTTCACTTGATATTTAGTTGCCTTAGTAAGCATTAGCAAACCTGAAGCAATTTTGGTGCATCTCTAAGGAAAAGGAGTCAAAGTAGATTTTTAGTCTTACTTAAAGGTTAAGTAGTACCTTCAAGCTGAACATATGTTTAAGGAAATGTATTATAAATGAAATCCACAGTAGAACATAAATACCCAGGTCTCATTTAACTGTACCAGTACATGCAAGAGTTGAAAATTTGAGGCTTAAAACTGGATGTGCCCAGACTACCTGTTTCAGCCTCGCCAGAATCCAACAAGGAGACTACAAGTTAAACGTAAATTTTTCATGCTTAGAAAACAGAAACGGGCTTTACTGTACATGTTGGGAGACATGCATCGTGTTTGCTTAAAGCTGGGCAGTCTGTCAGCTGTGCCGGATTCCCATCATATTCCTTCAAAGCAGGAGAAATTAAATGTGCTCATGAGTTTTAAAAGGCAAGCTGAGTCTCTCCCATGAGAAAAGAGGATTACTATGTAGTAGAACAGCAGTATACCTGAATGTGTATAGTTGATGTTCAGTTTTACGAACAAAGCAGCAAATAAGATAACCATGGGAATACATTTTAGAATTTCTTGAAAAGGCTTATAAAAATGAAGAATTTACATGGCCAACAATTTACGTTTTACCACAAGCAAGGATTAGGTGACCAGTAAACTCTTCCCATAGTACTTAAGGAACTATACACATTTCCTAAATATTTCTTTTTCCCCTCAGGGAGAGGGAAAGGGGGAAACAAATTAAGAGCAGCTTGTTTAGTAAAGTTTGAATGCAGAAATAATTGAGATGTTTTATGTACCTATAAGAGCTTAACAAATTTACCTCTTTTCCATTTTGATACTGTAAATTTCATCACAAATCGCTTGTAAGTATGAACATCTCTGTTTTGGCCATCGTGACATCAGTTGTCTCACAGTAGCATCGAAGGCTTGTCTATCTCCATCAAACTAAGAAAAAAATTGAAAAGGAACTATGATACAGTTTTACATTATCTCGTAAAAGAAATACTTCTTCTGATAGGATTCAGTCTTCTGAACGTTACAAAATGCCAACGGTCCTTAATTAAACAGGTTTCAAACAAAATGCATATAAACAACATTTGCAACTTGATTTTAAAAATTTTTTTTAAGAAAATATATTAAGAACTTAGTGATCAGTTTCTTAACACAGCTAGTTTAGCAATAAAAAAGTGTAAGCCATGGAAAGGGCTCTATCAGTTTCGCAATGCTGGATAGAATATGAGAACTGTGGTGTAAGGGTGGTCAAAAGCGAATGATGCAAGCTGATCGTGTGCATTTTTTTTTTTTTTTTTTTTTAAGTAAAAGGTGATAAACTATCTCCATGATTTGGATAGACTGGATGAACTAAGTATTTTGAAAATATTTTCAAATGTTTCACTGGGGTCTGATTACCAGACAAGCACTGCTTCAGAGCAGCAGAAGAAAAGTATGAAAGTACTAAATCCACTTCCAGGCAAGATGCCATTCTTGAGTTTGTTTTTTTGGGGGGTGGGCAGGCATCCATCTCTCTACTAAGAACTTCTGACTTTAAAGCTATTGCTGTCATTGGAGGAAAGAAAGAGCTTTCTCTGTGGTGTTTTTTTTCCCCTCATCGAGCAGTTTCTAAGTTGTTAAAGGTGTCAATATAATATTTATACATCCCCTTTTTATCTTGGCTTCACTAAGAGATGTTTCAGCTACTGTACTCGAAACAATTGCATCTGTATTTTGGGTCCTCCTTCATTAACAGCTTCAAGAAACACCTTTGTTGAAACTGCTATTAATGCTTATTGGTTTCTATTAGTTTCTAATAATTTCTAATAGTTTCTAACTATTCCTGGGAAAAAACCAGAGCTTTGGATTAGGACTTCCTAATGGTGTCTTGCGTAACTTGGGCATTTGACAAAAAGATTTTTCTAGCTTCAGTCAAGCTTCTTGGGTAAAAAAAAAATCCTTTCAAGTTTTAAAACCTAATCCAAACTCCTTGAAGGAGAAAAACTACAATGGGTGAATTTTACATTCCACTTCATTAGGAACAGAATTTATCATCTATTGTTCAATTAGAGTTTTAACGTCAATACTTAATTGCTTACCTCCAATGATAAGAAGTGTATCACAGTTGCTTTTGGCAGATCTACCTGTAAAAATATCATCCAGAGATCAATACTTAACAGTTCTTCTGTTATTAGTTTGCCAACTAGAGATTAACTATACTGAAGGGAGTCAGACTTTTTGATTTCCAAAGAAGCACTTGTGCTGATAGAACTGGGAATTTACCAAGGTTTTAAGCATTTTAAACAAACTGTTCATGAGAGATTCCATTATGGAAAGTTCCAAATAGGCATAGGCAAATAGGCAGTATGTTTCCTGAAAAGCATTTACCATTTTAAGTCCTTTGTGACATGGTCAGCAAAGTCTAAAGCTATATACAAACAAAAGCTATGTTGGTTTAAATGTGAGAGCCAATCTAGCAGGAACAAGTTACTAAATCTACCAGAGTAGTTAGCATTAAGTACAGCTTAAGAATTTACAACTACATACTTGTTAAATTTTGTTCTATACAACTGTCCAATACATACCATTTGAGATAATTTTCAAGTATTAAAGAAACATGCCATGGGTCTTACTTAACCAGAAGTTTAATTCACTTGGTATCTCTAGTATTGGCAGTAGTTTGTTCCAGATAGCAACTGCATCATCCAATTCAATTAAGAATTTAAAATTAATTCAGGCTTCTGCCAAATACTTACTGCTAAAATCTCAATCTCACTTGTTTTCTGTTGCAGGCTAGAAATGAATGTCTGAAGTCTTGTTTGCACCTGGCAACAAAAGATGGGCAAAAGTAAAATACACTGCTTCTGTGACACAGGTTGGGAACACTTATTTTCTATTTCATAGATGATGAGAACAGAAGAGGCTGCTTCTAACAAAAGATGTAGAACTACATTGTATTTAAACTAAAATTCACATTTAATATAATTTTCAGTAACAATTCCACAATAATCTGTGATGAGTAGACAGGAAGGAGACTAGGGCTGAGCCACTCTTGCAGCAATGGTAAAGACTTGGTATTGTACTAAACCAGATAGAACTGCACGTTACAATGTGAATTCTCACATATGTAGTAAAAACTGCCTTTCTGTTTCTGGATGTTAGGTAACTTTTCAGAGGAATGTGAGAACCTGTGACAGGATACAGTGAATCATCTCTAGCTGAAGAAGGATGACTGATTTGAAAGCCAAACCAAAGTACGGGTCATGCCTTACAACACTTTTTTCCAGAGCAAGCTAGTAATCCTGCAAAAGTAGCACTTTACAAAAGCAGTTGCAGCCTTACAGTACGTTGTCTTTTGTACCTTGGAAAGATGCTTTTATATATTAAAATCCTGAAAACAGCAAGTCTGTTTAGCTCAAAGCTCAGAGAATAACACCCACTTCTTTATTTGGGTTCTGCAAACGATTTATAGGGGGGATTTTTTTATTGCACATCCAAATTTGGACTGAAAAGGGAGTAAGATTACAGTTCTTTTTTACCATGTACTCTAAGTATCTTGAAGCCAATAATCTTAAATGAGCAAACTCTGACATTTGTTTCTAGCATCACTTAATCTTTTCTGCATTATTATTATATCACATTTTAGGCAGGGTTGGGTTTTTTTTTTGTCAAATCTGCCATTTTTTCTTAGGCCTTTAGTTAGAGACGACATAATGAAACACATAGAGTATCTGCTACAAACATATTACAAATTAAAAGCATGCTGAACTTCCACCTTTAACAACTTCAGCATTTATTAAAAAAAAAAAAAAAAAAGGAAAATTCCAGAACCATGGTTCCTACTAAAATAAGACGTCTAATATGTACGTACAATGATGGCTGAGCCACAGTTTCACAGATAATCCCCAAGATCCAAAATGTTAAAAAAGGTGGTCTTTGCCTTCAACCTTTTGTGTTGTTCATAGTCTATTTTATGAATAAAGAACAAACAGGATGTATTTGTGTAGATTAGGTGATGGTGAAAATATGAATTCTACCATTCCTTAACTTTTAAAGGATCCCTTCTTAATACTTATTTGATGCGTGTGTACCTGAATTTCTTGACGACGCCTGGCACTGGCAGATAATTTTTCAGGAGCTATAACACTAACATTAGGGACTACAAGAGTTCCATGTGATTCAAATACACCTAAAATGCAAACATATAGTTTTAGATTTTTTTTTTTTTATACAAGAAGTAGCAAGAAAAAAAAAATTCAAAAATATTAATAAGCTAAGATCTGTATAGTATAGGGTTCGAAAAGCTGCTAAAAACCCCCGAAGTCAGTCAAGTAGATAGGACAGTGAAACGTGCATGTAAATTCTCAAATGCTCACTTATGACTTTGAAGGACTGGCTGGTAAGACTAAGAAATTTGGTATTTTACATCAGTGTTCCCTGAAACTAATAAAAGGTTCCAAATGGCTTGCAGAATTTTACAGAGGAAATGTAGCATACCTAATATCAAAAAAAGAAAAGCTATTACAAGAATGAGGCAATGATTTAATGCTCATTCCCATAGCAGGGTCAATGGGAAACAATAAACCCCAGCCCCAGCTCCCCCAAATAACAATAATTAAAATGGCTTATTTTGAAATCCAAATTGCCACTTCTGGTAGTCACGCACATACCAAAAAAAAAAAAACCCAACAACAACCACCAAGTTAAGCATAGCCACCCCTCTCCCTCACAGTTATGCAAGGGGGGGGGAAGTATTTCTTTAAAAACAACAACCACCACCACCCACTATATCAGTGCTTAATAAAATAATTATCAAATGTATCAAATTACCGAACTTTATCCACGCAACAAGTACTTGTATTATTCTTTATATATTAACTTCTGTATCAGACTAACGAGTGCGAATCTGTAGCTAGAAATGTAAAGGCACCTTCATTTGAAGAAAAAAAAATAGAATAGTAGGTCAATGTACATGGGTCTCAACACTGTAACAATCACAGGGCATGTCATTTTTCATCAAGATGACATTTAATTTCTCCTCAGCTAGGAAATGTTCATGGTTTTTGGCTTTTCCCCCCTCCTGAATCACTGCATCAATGAATGCTTGTATGGGGAATATTCTGTCTGTTGGTCTGAGCACACATTTTGTTAGTTTGGAGAAAATTTCAGTTTTAGATCACTTGGAACAACATTTGAGATTAGGAGGAAGTGTCTCTAACCACAAGCACTGCTAGAAAACATTTTCTTGCTCTGACTTTGGTAATACTTCTAAAATTTATGTTCCA
This sequence comes from Fulmarus glacialis, assembly GCF_000690835.1. Taxonomy (NCBI): domain Eukaryota; kingdom Metazoa; phylum Chordata; class Aves; order Procellariiformes; family Procellariidae; genus Fulmarus; species Fulmarus glacialis. The sequence continues at coordinate 6,462 of NW_009213271.1, read as the reverse complement.
CCAATATTTTCTTATAAAACAATTTTTAAGCAGAAAGAGAAACAGTTTGTATGTTCTATAACTAGAGACTACATACCTGAAGTATTAGTAAATGATCCCTTTTGATTTGGTACTAAAAGATTATCTGAGGTTTCTCTAAAAATAAACAAAAGACAGTTAGGGAAACAAATTTACAATAACGAAGAAATACTGTAATAAGACACGGTTTCACATTATCATACAAACATACTTATTTCATTCCAACAGATAAATAAATTCATGGATACTTCCGAGCACGTATCTGCAGATTAAATTCTATTCTGGAACAGACAGCAAATCATACAAAATTATATTACAAAAAGCAGATCTAGAAGCAATCTTTGTGCTTCCCATGGATACAAAAAATGAGCTCCCCATCATGCAAGAGTGATCTAGATCCTAATACTAGAATATATCATGAGAATATTCTCTCTAAATTATTAATTTAATCTACAACTTCTTACAGGTTTCTGTGAGATAATACTGAAGTATCAAAGTAATATTTATACTTAAGATCACACATATTCAAAGAAGCTTTCAATAATTAGTTTGGATCCCTTTACCTTCCACATTCAAGACTGATTAACAAAGAAATTTGCCAGTTTTATTACAATCATAGTTATTGCATTTCTCTGTTTAGTATTACCAAATACGGGTTTTTCTATATTCTGTTCTCAGGATCTAGAAATAAGGTAACTTTTAGAAAGAATGATTTTCTTTCACAGCTTCTAATAGAGCCTGTAGATCTGTCACAAAACACTTGAGAATCAGGTTAGGCGTGAAGTTAAATGCCAAGACTGGCTGAGGCAAGAAAAAGGAGAATGAAGAGGTGGGTAGCAAGAGACGTCAGCCACCTGCACAAACTACTGCTCGAGTTAAGCATTTCCCAGCTTAACAATTTTCTTTATTGTTAAGTCTATTCAGAAATACTATGAATGTCAAATCTGTTAGTTTCTGAATTCTAGTTTGTGTGATTAAACCATGTCTGTTCCTGCTGCCAGTACATACATACAAATATATGTACACACAAAAATGTATATAGATGTCTGTATAATTGTATATTTACAAAGAAATATGTATGAATAACAGCTATACTGCTTATACACACAGGGGTGACTGTAGCCTCTCCTGTGATAACTTCTATTGGTGACAATAAATAGTAATTTCAACAAAGACAGGATGATGGGGTGTTGCTGTGTACCCTGAGTCTGCCAGGTGTTGCTTTCACCTGTGCCAGCCAAAGTGTACAAGTGTGCTACAATTACACCTTCATTTTTACCCTATCAATACTGCCTCAGAATGAAAGGTATTTGCTGCTTTAATTCTTTGATTACACAGTACATGAACAGTGACAAGGACTTGCAGGCAGTCCTGCCATACAAACAATACTGGTGTTCTAGTAGCATCTGAGCTGGATAACTGCATGGTCTTTTAACTTACGAAGCACTAAGGATGTTTGAATGTATCAGCAGCTAGGGAAATCAGTCTCTTTATTAATCTCGATAAAATTCTATAACCAAGCCTTTTGCTTTCTTTTCCCCTCAAAAGGAATTCAGCAAAGCTCTTATTCTTTCTCAAATAAAATCAAGGTTTAACTGAGCATATTTGAAAATTATTTCATTAAAACAAACACACATTCACTTCTGATTTTGATTATTCACATTGACATGTTATGCTACTTACCTACTACATCTTTCGTCACAGATTTTAGTTTTCAGTTTCTGGATCAGGTGATCTACTAAGTCAGATTCTAAAATCCTTTTCTCCGTCTGTCTGTCTTTCTCAAAGGATTTCACCTATGATGTAGTTCAGTGGTTCTTAAGATTGTTGACTCTTAAAATGGCATATGAATAAACTTATCTAATTTAATCAAAACCAAACTGGATTATTCACCCATTAAAGGTGAAGCAGTCAAAGGCAGGAAGCTATCATCATTACCAATCAATCACTGCCAATTAAATCTTTGGTTAGATTTTTTTTCCCCCCAACCAACTGATTTCCTCTGTATTCCCAAAGCTTAAACTAGCTTGATTACTTGTATTTTAATATGTGATAATTAAATTTTTAATAGAATAGTTTATAGGTGCAAATACCATATTAATAATAGCATATTTGGTTTTGGGCTATTTTTTTAATTAAGGAATTACGTTAGAATAAGGCTTGCCTTTCAGTTTGCAACAGTTAGACTCAAACATTCAAAACTTAGAATATCTGCTCCATCTTTACTGGGAAGAGATTAATCACTAACACCACCATTCACCTCATTAGCATGTTCTTTGTTGGTTTTGCTTCAATAAAGCCGTATTTAAAAGAACACTCTGTAATAGTCTTGTGGAAGACATTGATATATCGCATGCTCATGATCAAAATCTACTTGTTCATACAGTTATTGCACAGTTATTTGCTCTCTCTGTTACAGTGACAAGGAAAGTGAGTAACAAGTAAAAAATATTTTAGTAATGCACATGGGCTAGGTAACATGGTCACGCCAGATGCTGTCAAGTGGTTACTTTTTTTTTTCAGTCAAAGAATGAATCTTTATTCAAAGAATAATTATCTTTTTCCTAATGATCCAGAATCAAGAATATTTTAAAACTTCTAACTTCTAAAAGTTCTAAAAGAACCACAGGCTGCAGAGCACATAAGGTGGTAATTCATGTTGTGACACAGTCCAGTCTTTCCATCTTAACCTTAGCTTACAGAGATGAGGAGTGTGGTTCAGACTCTGCCTGTTTGAACTACATGGATTTTTTTAGATTCACGTTTTAGTTATATTTGTTTTGTAACATGGAAAGCTGCCAACTGAAAAGATCATTGAGTCAACTAATTCATTTTGTAGATTCAAAGAAATCAGAGACAACAGAAACCTTTTTCCACGTAAAGACACTGATGACTCAAAGTCAAGTGATGTTTGCACTCATTTTTGGACTTTCCCAGAGGAAAGGAGGTCTGTGAATAACAAGTGTTATGGAGGGATAAAAAGCAGGCTTCTTCAGCTACTATTTAGCACTGAAACTGTGTTTACCTGAATTCCATCTATTTAAATACTTTATTGAAAATAATCATGATGTCAAAAAACCCAGAAATGTAGAACAACAGATTATAAATCTGAAACACCATCAAGCATCCTCTGGTCCCACACTTACCTTCACATGACTTCCTTCTTTATCTGACACAAGAGCCACATATGTAATCCCTGAGCATCTGCAGTATTCCTGCAGTTCTTCCTGGGACTAAAATGGGAACAGGGGAAGGGGAATGGGACAGAAATTTGACAGATTATAAAATGATCACTTAAGTAATCAAAGTCTCTGTCCTTAATTAAAGTAACTTGATATGCAGCAATTACACTGGTTATATAAGCTTCTGAGAGAGGAAAGCTTTATTAACAAGTCCAGGAGCTGAAACTTCATTATGCATATATTTATCCACCCAATGCTCCTTAAAAATTGAAATCTGTCTAAGTCTGCACTAGACAGACAGAATGCCTAGGCCCTGCAGTCCTAGTTCCCACTGGAAGGGGTAGGGTCTAGATAAGTGCAAAAATGTGCAATGTAACGTCAGTCAAACAGTTACTATCCCACTGTCTGCAACTTTCAGTAATAGCTCAGTCCTGCATGACTGGTAGTCTGTCATGAAAGCTGACTCTAGCTGCATTTCATGTAAACCTGAGGCTGACTTGCATCATTCTCAGTGCTGAGCTTACTGAAAGGCTTGCTATGCTGACTTAGCAGTGGGTTGCAGGACAGCATTACACAGAGGCAAAACCTACCCAAATCTTCATTCCTTAAGAATCGCAAAAAGAGAACCCAGGGTGATCATAGGAAAAGCATAATGATCAGGATTTTTTTTTCAATTCTGAGCGATTGAAACCATTGGAAATGTTATGGCAAAAGATTACAAAAAAGTCAGGCAATTAGGTGAGCAAGCTCAAAACTGTCTGCAGCACATGACTCAAAATGGCCAACTGCAGAGTGTTTCTTTTGTTAGTCATCAACTGGCATACTTAAAAGGTGAACCAGACTCATAATCCTCAGATAACTGCCACCACTATTAGAAGGGACTTCAGCATTGCCATGTAGCTCACTACTCCAGTGAGATAGTAGTGGGTAAAGGTCTGCTTGGTTTCAACTGGAGAAAAAAGGCACAACTCAGCTTGCCACTTTCTCTCCCTCCTGCCATACATCTCTCCAGGGACTACACGGGGACCCCATAGCATATCTTGTAGCTCAGTTGACTAAACTGTTTTTCTAACAGTAGAATAATTTCAATATTCCCTCTATACCTGATGGTCTTCAGCCATCTGGATATATTTAAAAGTTGATGCTACTGTTCTCTTCCAGACATACCTTTTATTAAGGATTAACTCATTAATTCAGGGATCCTACTTGCAGCCCTCATTGAAAGGAAAATTTATTGCCTTCACTGGTACAAAATATGCTTCTGCTTTGAAGCATCCTCACTTCACTTAATTGGAGCTAACTGGCCTCATTTTAAATTCATTACGTGACTTTCTCCCTTGATTTCAATAGGCCTTGGACTCCACACTCTGTGTATAATTGGGGAAGGTCACTTAATTCCTCTGTGCTCTGAGGAGCGCATGAAGATCCCCTATTGCACTTTTAAATACTCTGGGAGGTAGAGAGGAAGAATGCTGCAAGGCCAGTGAGACTTTCTTAACATTATTGTATCTGAATAGCACCCTAGATGTGCAGTTTTATGAGTCTGTAACTCAATAAAAACTAGAAAAATTGAAAAAGGATGATCTCAGGCTGCACTAATCTTAAAGAACAACAATATAGTTAACATGGAGATAGAAATTCTACCTGGGACCAGTCATACATTATTTCAGCTGGAATTCCTGCAGTCCAGAGTTTCTGAACAATATTGATAGCTCTACCCATTGACATCTGACCAACACTTACAACCAGCAGGTCACACGAGCTGACAGAAACCTGAAGAGACAGTAAAAACAAGGGGGACAATATTAGCCATAAGACCACCTTTTCCCCTTCATAAGGCAGTTAAAGTAACAAAGAAGGATAAATATACTAATGTTTTTCAAAATGCATCAAGCTGAACGAAGGAGTTAGATGCACCTGTTTTTAGAGCCACAATCTACCTAAGCATGTTTGAAAGTCACTGAAGCTTAATCTTTGATGAAAGGCATCTGCACAGCCTCAGCTTGCAAAGTATCCTAGCCTATTCCGTTCTTTCCTTCCCACTCTGCTTAGCAATGTTAATTTATTCTTACAAAGAAGAGTTAATAAAATACACATTCCACAACCAAGTGAAACTGTGACACTGTACAAAGTAGTCCATTTTCTTAAGTTTCCTTCCATCTCTACCTTCTATACTTTTATAAAGGGAGAAGTGGTAGGGGCAAAGTAACACTTACTAGCTAAGTATCTACAGTTGTTGTCTTCATCTGAAACAATCCACAGGCTGAGAAAAATGTCCCATTTAAATCAAAAATAAAAGGGTATAAAGCCTGAAGATCCTCTCTCCCCCTAATTCTTATGTTACTAAATAATTCTATGTAGAGAAACAGAAGAAAACAGGTCATCTTGATGTTTGCTGTCTATTTCAGTATGGTATTATTTTGGAACACATCTTATTTTTTGCCCATCTGTGGCTACAGTTAGATTACTGAACCGTCAAGGAGTAAACAAGCAAAAAACCCCCACCTCCCAAAAAACAGACTTACAGAATCCTCCACACTGGAAACAGCAGCAGTTATTTTATCTATAGCTATGCTGACTCCAACAGCTGAAGGAACTGGTCCTACTGTCTGCGGCCCTCTAAATTGTGGAATCTCAAAACAAGACAAAAACAAAATGGAAGACCCAAATAGTTATCTTTGCAAAATGTCAAAAAAGTTTTTCATTTTTTCATGGTTTTTGGAAAAAAAAAAAAAAAAATCTAAATTCGTTAAAAGAGATGAGCACATACCAGATGATCATATCTGCCCCCTGCAGCAAGAATTTCAGGCACAGTTCTTTGTCTTCTTTTGATGTATGCTATAAACTGAAAGATAATACCATTGTGCTGCTGTATTTTATAAACTAGTCCCAGATTTATAGAAACCTGTAAAATAAAAATGAGTATGTGTACAAGACCTTTACCAATATTACCAGTTAATATAATTAATTTCCTATTAGCAGTATGGATTGAAAACACTGTTCTCACATAAGGAAGACATATGGAAACACTCCTTATCTCCAAAAATTTAAAATACAACAAAAATAAGGAAATGATACTTTAATCTTAAAGCATCCCAAGACACCTATAGCACAAAACCCAAACAGCAAGCCTCAAGGAAGGTGGAGGAGGGGAGGCCTTTAGTAGTTACCAGCTTTCTGTATTTTTAAAATATTTATAGTTTGTTTCAAAATTTAAAAAATTCCTTTATGCTCTAGGTAATGCCTTCAATCTTGGGGGGGG
>NW_009213270.1:2509-12566 GCF_000690835.1 Fulmarus glacialis | reverse complement strand
GATTCTATGATTCTATGATTCTAAAGATGGTGGCTTAACCTGGTTCCCTGCGGAATGACCCTACTTCACTACCTCTGGATTAGTTCCCCATCTCTATTGTTCTCTTTGGGGATAAGATTATCTTATAAAAATAATGCTGTTTTTATCTATTGTATGTTTTAATTTATTTTTCCACCAGCAAGGTCATATTTTGGCTTTTGCATAGGAGGTTAAGGTCTGCTGAGTGTGAAACCATTGTCAAGGTTATGATTGCCAAGACATACTCTACACAGAAAAGGGGCAGCGAAAGGCAGTCTACCAATAACGTGGTGTGGCAATTCTAACTGGCTATTGGTAGGGAGTTGCATATTTCTGTAATGTGCCATTTGTCATGGGTTTGGGTCCATCAGATTGCTGCTGATTGTGGCCAGGAAAGGGAAGTAAGGAAAAGCAGCAGAACTTCTCACTTTAATTTGAGAAAGGTCACCTTGTTCTTAATTGCACCATTTATTATTGTGAGGTGGTGGGTGCATAGCAACTTGTGGATGTAATTGTTACCTCTTGCCACTTTGCCAGCCTCCCATACTTTTCATACAGTGGTAATCTACTATATGATGCTTTGTTTAAATCTTCTCCTCTTCTTAATTGTTCAGCTGGATGCAAGGGCTGAATAAAGAGTTGTGATCTGTTTATGATGTGTCTGTACTGTAGTCCTTTGCTAGATGGGAACAAAGCTGGTTTGTTGTTATTGTGAATGGAAATACTCCTTTAGTTTACATGTTGAAAGACCAGTGGAACAAAGAGAGGGGAAGGAAAGATCCAAGTCTCAGTTGTGATTTTGTTTTTAATTCTAAATATGAAGATTTTGATTTGTGCAGAATTGTTGCCATGTGTTGGTATGTAGCCTGGCACGAACTTGTCATGTAGCAAGGTATTTTCTGAATGTGGCTCAGCAGGGAGCATGTAGAGCTATTTCTCTACACCAAACAGTTCTGGAATAGCTGAGGTACTCTGATAGACCTAACACATTTAATATTGTTCTGTATATCTGCCAGAGTAACTTTTCTAGTATGACTAAGCATTCAAATACAGACAACATTGGTGAGATCCACACAGAATCTTCATACATCTTTGGACATCCTTAGCATGAGTCAAGTGGTTCAATCTCTTATTATATGCTAGGAGTCTTAATATGAGTTATTTGTGGTGTATAATGGGAGATTAGGATCCTAGAAACCAATCCTTATTTTGCCGGTGACTGTTATACCTATCCAGAAATAAATAGACCCATTAGAATGAAATCTCATTTCTATTGAGCAGCCATGGAAAAAAAATAATTGGTTCCTGAGTAGGGATAGGTCTTCTTTTAGAAGTTGAGCTTGGTTGAGCTTAGTCTAGTGAAGATGATTTCAGGTGGGTTAATTGGGAGTTAGGGATAGAAGGATTAATACTGCTCCTACTGTAAATGAGGGGATGCTGTTCTGTTCCTTCAGATATTCTGAGGTTGTGCTTAACTTTTTAGAATAGAACAGAACAGAATATTTCAGCTGGAAGGGACCTACAATGATCATCTAGTCCAACTGCCTGGCCATTCAGGGCTGACCAAAAGCTAAAGCATGTTATTAAAGGCATTGTCCAAATGCCTCTTAAACACTGACAGGCTTGGGGCATCGACCACCTCTCTAGGAAGCCTGTTCTAGTGTTTGACCACCCTCTGGGTAAAGAAATGCTTCCTAATATCCAGTCTAAACCTGGTTTTTGTTTATCACGTCAAAATTAGACAGTCTTTTGGCTTCTTTTCAGGTTCCTTGACTTGATCCCCCCGCCTTCCCCCGTCATAGTAGGTGTTAAACGCTTTTGTTGGTGAATCCCACCATCACTCTAGCAGTAGAGAGGCGAAATAATTTATGAGATCTGTCAATATAAAGCTACAAAATGTAAACCTGTTATCTGTAAATGGGCTATCCTTCTACTTGGAAACATAGTATGTTTAAGGGAGTGAGGTTTGCTGCTTAGATGCCAAAGATAACTGTGTCTCCATCAAACTTCATTATTCCGTGTTTAATAACCTTAGCTAAGGGGGATTCTTTTTATCTGACACACCATGGTGCCAGTGCTAACATTACACTTTCAGAAATGTTTTTGATAAATGCCACACATCTACGTGCATTATACAAGAATATGGGGGGAGATACCACAATAAAGAACAGCGCAGTGAAGAATCCCAGGTGGTTCTACAGTGGCATTTCATCCTGTAAAAGCTTCTTGTGTAAACTTGTTTAACTTTCTGTTTCAGGAACAAGAAGATCCTAATAAGCTTGCTACCAGCTGGCCAGATTACTACATTGACCGCATCAATTCCATGGCAGCAGTAAGTTACCTCTCCTGCAAAGCAGGGAAGATTTTCTACCACAGGGATGTATTTCTTTAGAAAGAAGTCCCCAAAGAAGAAGAATATTAGCCCAAGTGCATGACTGATTTAAAATAGGACTCTGAAAGAAGACGAGTATAAGTATTTAAGAAAGAGCCCTGCTCTAGCAGAAGAATAGATTAGAAAGCACCATAAGCATTTCCAGTATTTGTTTCTACAATACTGAGCACTGAAGGCAATCAAATTAGATTCTGGAAAGAAAATTCAGAGTTGGAGGAATGAGATTGATGATTTAAAATTATTTACATGCCAGCTGTGAAGCATATCCCAAAGTATGGCCCTGATTCTTAGATCTCTGCTTATTGGCACTAGTCCAAAGAAGCGACAAAAATGGCTGTGGGCCTTTATTGAATTCCTGTACAATTCAGCTGGCTTTAAACTGTAGTAGACCATAATGATCTTGAAGAGATTGTCATGCTCTTGAGTGTTGTTGGAGCACAAAGGTAGTTCAGCTATGTCCCCTATTTTGGAAATTTTGAGGCGTGTTAATGTAAAGCTAGCTTTCAGCACACGCACACGCTTGTACTTGTGTCTTGGCAGGTCTAACAAGTCTGAAACAGTGACAATTGAAAGCATCTTTTCCCAAAACTGTACTTTTAACTGCAGTTAAGCATTTTTGGAGACCTGTGTGTCATTTGGGCCAAGCAGAGGTGAAATAATTTGGTTCTTCAAGAGGAGTCTTAAGTGCAGCTTGTAGGTGAAGATTATATGAAATCATGAACAACAGGGAACCAAGGCCCCTATTTATCCCTTGAGAATAGAAGAAAAAGAGAATATTTGATGAATCAGAAAAGCAACTGTTTTAAAACTAGGTAAAGTTTTGTTTTGTTGTGTGGTTTCAAACTGATTTGTAACTAATGTGCAAAATAACACTAGGACTATTATTTCAGTAGAAGAATTAAAGAAAAGGTAGTTGTTTATGTAAGATAATATACGTTTATATAAGAGCAGATAAATAGAGGAACATAAGACTGTAACACCTTAGACATCAGATACAAGCCAACAAGATATTTGAGGAAAACTTTATTTAATTGTCCTTGTTCAATAGCTGTATAATATGTCTCTTCCTCTGAAGCATCCAGTACAGCTGGTTACCAGCAGAAGCAGAACACCTGCATATAGTGTCCGCTGATCTCCTTTGATATGGTAGATCTTATATTTTGAAATTTGATCCTTTTACTGATTTTATAGTCAAATTTTGCCTCCAGTTATTCACGTGCAATGTCTACTCAGCTTTTTTTTTGCAGTTATGCAGAAGTGATGATAGACTTCTATTCCTATCATCTTAGGTAGCACACCTTGTTTGTTTACTTATGCTTCTATGTTTGATATTTAAAGGCTTCTCTGCACCTTTTGTGTTGTGGTTATGAGCTATAAAATAATTTCATAAAAATAATGCCTTAATGGATGCTAAATGTGTCAATACTGATGCATTTCTCATGGTGAAATATGTCTTGCTCAGTAAAAAAATCAAGACTTACAAGTTATTATAACTCACTGTAAGAGGATAAAAGAAAAGCTGCTTTCTATTGTGAGTCATGAATAACCAAAATGATCACCTTCCTTCATGCCAGATTTTCTTGCAGCAGAGTAATGGAGTAGAAAGAATATGAACTTGTTTTGAGAAAAGCAATTGAGCTTTTGTGACTGGCATGGTACTGTGCTTTGATTTCCTGACTGAACAAATTTGCTCTACAAGGGCCATTAAGGAAAAAAAAAAGTATGAAACCTTGCAATGTCACCGAGCCAAATACTTCTGGTAGGATTTGATCCAAGGCCTCTTGAATCTACTGAAAGTTTTTCCATTGATTTCAGTGACTTTTGGATTAGTTTTTAAGTGATCTTGATGTAAACCTGGAGTGAATATGTACACGCCACTATTGTAAATCTGGAGCACTTCCATGGAATGAGACTATATTTTGGCCTATGTTTCTAATTTTAAACATGTTTTAAGAGCACCAATAAACACCAGCCCCAGTAATGTTGTTTGCATGCCTCAGCACTGAATGATTGATAACCTTTTATTTGGCGTCAAGCCTCATGATTTACTCTTATGCTTGCAGTGTTAAGACACACTGGGGTTAAAACCACTGCTTCTGATTTACCACTTAGTTGCTTCACTTTTAGGCAGGTGAAACTTAGTTGACTTGATTTCATAGGGATTGTATCAGCGGAAAACTGGAGTAATATAGCTGAGAACCAGCTCCAACACACTTTAAAAGACATGTTCTATTCATTACTATTTAGACCTCTGAGATTCTTAACTTCCAAATGGTTATTTTGGGTCCCTTAATTTCAGTCCTAAATTTAGTGGTGGGTTTTTTAAAATTTTTTTTTCAAACTGCATCCAAGTGGAGTTGGCTCAGAAGCGGTGAAAGAAAAACATGTTTCATGTTGCTTCCTGACACTGTCTAGTCTATTTCAGTTTGCGTCTCTTAGGTGCTATCAGGTATTGCAATATTTTAATTAGAAATATTGCAAGAAGTATTAGAGCTGAAATGGTAGCAATACTCACAAAGTGTTAGTTTAAAATGCCTTAAGTCCTTTTTTTTCAATAAAATTTAATCTTTGCATCTCCTGTGAATTAACTGCATAAGAATCATTTTGCATGCGGCTTTCACATCTTTTTCTATATCCTTTTGTTTAATTACGAAGTTCTTTTTTTATATATTAGCTTGGCAAAAAAGTTCTCCCTACCTGCTGATAAAATGAAAATGGCACCTTTATCCTGCTGATATCATGCATTCTGTGGATTTCAGCAGGCCAAGGTCCCTGTGCTCAAGGATCATTTTCTCAGAAGACCCGCTGCAGTGTTACTCACCGTATCTGCCCCTCATAGATTATGCTTAAGAGCAATGTGGTGATTCCTGACGTGTTTGACGTTCCCTACTTGTAACCTTAGACCACTATGTTAGGAAGCACTTTAGGTCACAGATTCCTGATCCAGTTCAAAAAGCCATGCATTTTAGGCACAGTTCTGTTCCCTGAATTGTTTCTGTTGCTGTGACTTTTTAGATTTTAATAATTTTAAAACCCAATTCTCATAAGAGCGTATGACAGTAAAACTGGATCTCTTTGTTAGTCGGTAGTGTGCAATTCCTGTAGCGGGACTGTCCCATCCTTCAGGTAGCCTGACTGAAAGGAAGGGCCCAAGTAGATCCTTGGTAGAGAGTCTTCTAAACCAACCCTTAAGAGAAAGGGATGGCTGCTAATGATCTCTAATTTAGAAAAAGGACCCTCCAAATTTGCCCGGTCCTCTGATGTCTACATTCTATAAATAATACTGGTGATCGTGGACAGGTTGCATGCCCACAATTAGAGACCATTTCCATTATCAAGGTCATTGTCATCTTCTGCTGACTCATCAAAACACAAAACTTATTTTCTTAAAAATGCGGCAGCTGCCGTGTTAATACCTGTCCTGGTTCCGGCTGGGACAGAGTTAACTTTCTTCCCAGTAGCTTGGGGGGTGTGCTGTGTTTTGTGTTTGTTGTGAAAGGGGCGTTGATGGCCCATTGATGCTTTGGCTGTTGCTGGGGGATGCTCGCACCAGGGGGGAGCACAGCCGGGGTGGTGGACCCAGCTGGCCAATGGGGTATTCTATACCATGTGACATCATGCTCAGTAGAAAACCCCTCTGTGGGGGGGGCTGGCCCCCCGTTCGTGACACGCGGTCGGTGAGCAGTTGCATTGTGCATCGCCTGCTTTGTATATTCTCTTATTGTTGTTGTTCTCATTGTTATTATTACTGTTCTACTTCGTTTTATTTCCATTATTAAACTGTTTTTATCTCAACCCGGGAGTTTTCCTACTTATGCCCTCCCGATTCTCTCCCCCATCCCACCGGAGGGGGGAGGGAGCGGGGGTGAGTGAGCGGCTGCGTGGGGTTTATTTGCTGGCTGGGGTTAAACCACGACAATACCACATGTAAAGAAACCTTCCTGTGCTCCTCCTGCCCTCCTCACCCCATGATACTGTCTGCTTGGCAGCACAAATAAACACAGCCCACTGGGGAGGAAAACTTCTGACAGCACTGTGTTGATTTTATGAGTTTGGCTGTGTATGCATTTCCACAGAGAGACTTTCAGGTGAACAGTAGCTGCAGATCCAGCTTTTCTGGAGAGATCGCTCGGTCGAGAGTATGAGACAGGGGTCAAGATCAATAAATACAGCTGTAACCAGGCCCTTTTCCTTGATTCAGAAAGCATTTGTTCAGGGCAGAGCAGCTTCACAGGATGTTAAAAATACATATCTTTCAGCAGAATTTAGCAGGTGGATGATAACTCTCTCCTCCATCTGGGTTAGGTGACATCTATGTTACTTTAAACTTATTTGCTTAAAAGTTCAGGTTTTTTAGATTACATCTATTCACAGTTTATGATTCATAGTTTATTCTCTTAGTTCAGCCTTAATGTAGTTAGCGATGTGGTGCATCTTGAATTTCAACTGACTTGTTTTCTTTGAAGAAATGCTTTAAAGTAGTATTGTCCAAGGATCTCATAGGAGGCATGCAATACAATATTTTTTTATCAAATTTTGATTTTAATTTTGTATTTTAACTTGTATTTAACTTGTACTTGTTTATGAACTGGAAGTGATTTCAATAATGATAACACTTTGTTAGTTATGATTTTAGACAAGATCTAAAGAAAGAGCTTGGACTATAATGCAAAATCAGAACATCCAGGTTGCTTTTTCACTATTATTTGTTCTATTTGCTTCTTTCTTTTTTCATTTCATTTGCGTGAGACTGTTAAGTAAAACTAGGTCCATCATACAGTGTATTGCTGATGCTAGTTCATGCCCTTTTTTTTCTTTTTTCTTTTTTTCTCTCTCTTTCTCACATGTACTGTCATTATGGTCCTGTATTTTCCTTCCCAGCAGTTTAGGGGAATGATTAGCCATTAGGATAAGGTGTGGGAATTAATCTGTGCTTTTTATAAAACTGAAATATTTCATTTTAAATGGAGCCAAATTTTCAAAAGTAATTTCCTGGACTACCTGAAGTTTTACACATAAAATTCCATATGAATTGTTTTCACAAATTTGTGAATTTTTTCGAATTGGCAAATCAAGTAGTAGATGCTATACTTTCCTGGGTGATGTACTTAATCTGAACAACTTTAAATACGCAAAATGTGCTTGTAAAAAAAAAGCCTTATGTATACCACTTTTTAGGGACCAGATGAGGACCTGGCACTATTTTGCTTCCCCTTCCTAGTAAGTTTGGTTAACTGATAGTAACTAGCTGCATCCTCAGCACAGCAGACATTAGTCCTTGAGTGCAATTTGCAGTTCAGGAAAGCGATTCATCAGTCAGCCACATTAATGAAATCCAGCCTCAAATAATGACAGTTCCCTCCCTTCTGTCTCCTAGGGACAGTTATGTTTTCTATAACTCTTGCCGAGAAAGCTATTTCATAATGCAAACACGTGACCGGTCTGTCTTTAGAGAGGGCATAAGGATTTGAGTTCCTGGCCATGCACAGGAGTGAGAAATGAAGGGCTCTTGGCTGCCTGCAGCTTTAGAAAAGGGGTTTTCTATAATCACCCTCTGTAGTAAAGGCAGGATTATTTGTATTTGTTTCATTTGGAAATGGGCCTTTTTCACTCTGAACGAAATACTGTTGAGCACCTTCCTACCATCCATTTGCTTTCCCCCCACAATGGCTCAGAGGAGAAATTAAGCTGTTGGAGGAATGGGAGCGTTTCAAAGGATCATTTATGGGCCAAAGGAAAGATGACCAGATGGGCTGTCACCCAAGAAAATACAAATCAAGCCCCAGATCACACCCCAGGACTCTGCCATTGAGATTCTATAACGCCTGTTCAGGATTTCTGTTTATTTTTCGAAGAGGGGGATCATATATGGCTTGGCTTAAGCATTTCAATTTATGTTTCTGGCTGTCGGGGGATGCTGGCAAAAGATAAAACATCATCAGCTCATTTTCCATCAGTAGCGCTCTGTCATTCCATTAGGGCAGGAAATAGCTTGCTCTGTTACTGAGTGAATTTGACTTTAGCGTGGATCAGAGAGAGGACCCCTAGAGTTAAACACATCTCCCTATGCCAGCTGTTCAGCATAAGACAGCAACGGCATGTAGCCAGATGACCACCCTCAGGATCCGACATGTGTTGGCACCACATGGTTTGCAAAAGCAAGCAACATGGGAGCACTTCCAAGGGAAGTGAGGTGTTGGGGAGCACGGGGGGAGGGTTAAAGGAAGTTCCAGTGAGAGGAAGGTTTTCTTTGGTGCTTGCTAAATAGTAAAATAAAGACTTAAATATTTTGCTGTAATGGGCCACAATTGTAGCTAGTCAGATTCCACCACAGAGAGGTATAATACCAGAGCCCTGATAGATGATACTAGTTTAATCAGGTTGTTCATTTGAGAAGAGGTTCAGAGCTGCTTTCCAGATACCATTGAGTGATATCCCCTAGAAGTCCTGCCAATACGAGAGGCATTTATCCTCTCTATTTTACAATTAAAGCGACTAAGAAGACATAGCTATAGGTTAAGAATTTCCAGCATTGAGTCTTGACTTTTTAAAAAGTCACACATTGAAGTTGTGAGCCTGAATGGTATATGCGATATGCACCGCAGAGCCTTGCTTCACATCACAAAGTTGCCGTGGTGCTGAGTGCTGGAGCCCTGATTTCCTGATAACATCTTTTTTTTTTTAATGGTTTTGTCTGACTTTGGGAACCTTATTTTTTGTGTGTATTCCACTCATCGTTTCTCACCGTAATTTACAGTGACCCACAGCATCTTCATTTCCAGTTGACTGCAAGCTCTAGTTATCTCAAGCTGCATACTGAGGGAAAATCTAGTCTCTGTGTGCTTCAGTTTACTTGTTAAAAAACAGGGACAGGGATTTTATGATGCTCCAGCTTTTTGTAGTCAATGTTCCTAATTAGCAAGGGCAAGGTGGATAGGAAAAATCAGTACCTTAAAACAGGTGATATACTTGGCGTGGGGAAGAAAAGTCAAACTTGTATGTACACAAACTGTAATTCAAGGTACTTGCAGGCTGTTTAGTCACTTGAAGAAAAAGCTTTTATGCTTTGAAACCTGACACACAAGTCTGGGGTTTTTTCTTCTTTTTTTCCCTCCCAAATCCCTCCAGCCGTGTCAGTCTAATAAAAGATATTACCTCTCCCTACAAACTGCCTCACATATCCATAGATCACCACAGCGGATCACTGTTCCAAATTAGGTACAGTTTTCTGGGGGCATACTGGCAAGTATGATTTTTTGGGGGTAATCTGAGAACCCTAGTTTAGCCAGTGTGGCAAAGCAGTATGCTGCTGCCAGTCCACATGAGCAGCCTCATCTGGATTCAGTTTTGTAGCTGAGGCGCTGCTTTCCTGGTGAGAGGTCGGCAGGCACCTCTGCATGGGTTGATGGGATAGTTGTTTTTCATAATTCCTTGCCTGTCTCTTAGCTTCCAGGCTGTCCGAGCTTTCTTGATTGTCATCTTTTTTTCTAAACAGATGCAGACTCTGTATGCTTTCGATGAAGAAGAAACAGAAATGAAAAATAAAATAGTTGAAGACTTGAAGACAGCTCTGCGGACTCAGCCCATGAGGTAATGTTGTTCGTCTTTCATCACAATTCACTGCCTCCTTTTGGTCAGATGTGACAC
>NW_009213270.1:0-2499 GCF_000690835.1 Fulmarus glacialis | reverse complement strand
CCTCATTGTCTCGCCTCACACAAGCTTCTCTGATATTTCAGACAATCCACAGAGAGCCCTATAGTCCCCGGTCTGAACCTGCCTAGTTGGGAGGGCACACTAATGCTGAAGTATGTAGCTTCAGTAAAACGAGATAAAGTCTGCTGTGAAAAACCTGTGGCAGATATGTGCAAACACAGGTAATGACTATGAAGATCAGATTCTAGACTTCATAGCCCCCTGAAAGTCCCATGTAATTTGATTCATGTTGGGCAAAATCTCAGCCTCTACTCTGAACTTTGAATTCAGGCTTCCTCTTATCTTTAGTAATGTGAACTGTTTGGTACAAAGCAGCTAATCCATCTGACATCACCTGGTTTTGCATTCTTCCTGTTCTATGTGTAATTGTGGCAGAGAGAAATGTTAAGAGACTTTATTGTGTACCGTGTCTTTGAAGGTAAGGTCATCTTTGTTTTTCTGGGAACAAAGCTCTGAACAATAGCAAACTAACTAGCATAGAAACCTTTTCCATTTAACATTTCGAAGAGCATTGTGCAGAAGCCATGACTGTAGTTGATATGATCTCAGGAAACACTCGGTCAAAATGTTTCTGAATGTCTTTATATTTGGCCCAAAATAGGCCAAATGTGTTTGCATCCACGTTATGCTGAAATCATAGTTTCAGAGAGCTTCAATAATGCCTAATCAAACAGGTGTTTTTTTCAGGGCAGGGAACCTAACCAAACCAAACAAATAAAATAAATAAATAAAAACAACCCAAAAAATAATCTCAGAGAATTTGCATTGCAATTACATTGACTTGAAGAGCTGGGACTTCTTGCAGAGCTAAGTGCTGATTGTGCTTCTCCCCTTCATGACATTTAAAAAGTTGACTGCATGCAGCTTCTCACCTCATGGCAACTATGAGGTAGGGCGCATCAGCTTAAACCTCAGTGTTTTACCTCCTGTTGCGATGGGCTGTAAGAGAGCACAAAGCCAGATTCTGGTGCTCCTCTGAGGCATAAAGATTCATCAAGCTTTGGTAACTTTAGCGTGTGTGTAGGGTGAGCGCTTTTAACATGGAAGTGGAGAAACAGTAGCCTATATTGAGACTTAGCCCAAGGGGATAAGTGACTGTTTGATCCTGTCTATCACTGTCCTAAAGCAGAGAACACAGTAAAATGCAGCTGGACTTTATGTTAAAATGGAAGCTAAGATAACTGCCAAACTCCCAGCTCTCACAAGGATTTTAAACCAAAGTCCTGCTCTGATAAGACTTGATGTAGTAACTCTATTACATTAATGTGGAGCTGGTTTGATGCTTACTCTGTGAAAGTGATAGCTTTCATTGAGCATAGCCACAGCAGCAAGGCCTCTCTGCTACGTCCAGCTGAAACACTTTGGTGGTCACCGTTGGTTGTTCTGCTCTGTCATTTTGAACAGGACAGCCCAGCCTCCTTGTTGAGAGCAAGGCAATAGAGAAGAAAATATAGAAATGCCTTTTGCTCAAAGCCTTGCAAGGTTTTCCTTCTCAGACCTATACTGCTTCTGCTGGATCCCCTTGACAACAGCGTGTTGCTTCATCTGTTTATAATAACCGTAACAAGCTTCAGTACAAGCATCTATGAGCTGCCCTATAAAGTGTTCTCTTCTAAATCACTGGCGATGGTTATGGGGCTTTTTTTTTTTTAAATAGTTAAGCCAAGCCAAATTTTGAGTTAAGTCCTATGTCTCAACTAATTTCCAGCGACTCAATTCGTTAGCTGCCAAATGGGCTGCATGCCAATGCCTGATCAACAAGCCAATTTCTTCTTGATGGAAAGGTTGCAGTAGAGAGGCCCTCAGCTCCATCAAATCCCTCTCATAAGCAGTACGATACCCAAGCCTTCAAAATACTAGTCTTTCTAGTTGAATTTGGACATCAAAACCTGTTTTCCTTGCCACTTCTGTTCATCAGGCCTCTGAAGAAAATAGAGACCTAAATTCACACAGGATGAACTATCTGGAATCCATTTGTGATGGTAGGGTACACAGGGGTTCTGACAGCTTACCAATAGGCTCCTCTGCTTGAATTCTCTGATCTAGAGGAATGAAAAGAAGAAAAATGCATATGTTTGGCTCTGTGTTTTATTTTACGGTAGAACTGTGTCTCTTCTAGTAGAAAATGCAGAGTAATGGTACTAATCTGTGCCTCTATTCCAACCCACCAGTTCTAACAGCAACAAGAAATGAAGCACACCTACCCAAACTCAAGTTCCTCTCCTCTTTGAAGAAAAGGTGATAGAAGCATCCCTGGGCAGCTAGTTGGCCCCCTTTGAGCAAGTGCATTTTCTTCTCGTATTTAGGAGCTGCCCTGCAATAATAAAGCCAGGTTATGTCCCAGCACGTAGGAACAACCCCAGCTTTAGAGAACAAAAGACCCACATCTGCATCTTGTAAGGAAACACAATTTCTTTTAGGTTTGTAAGAACTTATGACTATAAACAAGTGTGATCATAGAATCATAGAATCATTAAAGTT
>NW_009213269.1:0-1082 GCF_000690835.1 Fulmarus glacialis | reverse complement strand
GCTGGTGGTGCGCTCTCCCGCCGCGGGGCTGCACAATGGCAGTCGTTCAGTAGGATGGATCCTGCCGTGGCTTTTGTTCTGCAGATCCACCCATCCTCCTAGCAGTCAAGTGCCAGGCTATGGTTTTCTCTCTGGGGATCTTTCCTCCGCGTTTTGCCGGTGTCTCTGATGAGGTTTTGGCCTCGGCTGGGATTTCGCTACCTTACTTTTCGTTTGGCTTCACGCTGAAAAAAGGGATTTCTTTTATTTTCTCTCCACGCTTTTGGTTATAATCCAGTGTTGATCTAGGGGGAATAACCATTCAGCCTGGCTGAAAAAAAAGCATCCGTTGAAAAGTCTCAAAGAAATATACCACGTGAGGAAAAAAAACTGGGAGAAGATCGGAATATAATCATTTTTTCTATGATAAAACTGGTGCCCCTCTTCAGGAGAACTGGTCTCAATTTATTATTATGCAACCACAAGGATCTCTTCTTTCTCAGGGTGTATAAGCTGCTGGATTGCTTTTCGCCCAAATCAATGTGGTTTCTTTGGAACATTTTCAGCAAAGGATCGCATATGCTGCAGTGTCTTTGTGGCAAGAGTCTTAAGAAAAACAAGAACCAAACTGGTAAGCAATCCATTGCACTGCGTTGTTTTTCTTTTATGCTACCCTGTCTGTTGCTCGCCGAGGTAGATCTGCAATCCTGTTGAGGGGAGAAGGGGGAAATATAACGAGGCCAGCACGGACATGCATGTGCATACGTGTATGAATAAGCAAGGAGCGGTTTGGATTAGCTTCAGCCACGGAAGAGAAAAAAAAAATATCAAAGGCGACCCTAGCCCAGCCTGCATCTCCTAGTTTCTATGTGCTGTTCCCAAGGAGGAAACTTTTATATCGCTACCCATTTTGAGGGGAAGCCGGTAGACCCCCCCGTCCCCGATGCGAGCCCCCCGTGCACACCCCCAGTCAGTTCTGGGAAGAGGAGCCCGGGTTTCCCGTGCTGGTGTGAGCCGGCCCTGCCTGCGGTGGGCGAGTGTGCCAGGGCTCAGGTCCTGCACAGCACTTTCTGATTAGCTTGCAATATGTCACCCCCACACAC
>NW_009213268.1:0-3001 GCF_000690835.1 Fulmarus glacialis | reverse complement strand
TGCGAAGAACGCCACGAACTTACCGTTGGGCCGTAGGCAGGGCAGAAGGAGAAGAAAAGAGGAGACTCGAATGGGGGGAAGGACTCGAAAGGAGGAATGGGGACTCCGCAGCACGGTGCTTCCAGTGTCTTGCTCCAAATCACTGTGGTGGAACCACTTGGTCCTCTTGAGGAGGGCAAACCCTCCTGAGACCGCTCGGGCAAGGTTTGCTGAAAGGACCCCATCCTATTTTGTGTGCATGGCTTTCAGTTTTTCTAGTGGCTTACAAATACCCGAAGACCTTATATTCAGCCGCGGGGGATGGGCTGTTTCCTTTGCTCTCCCTTGGCGCACGGTGCTGGATGATCTAAGTGGGCAGAGAGCCACCCGCGTCAAGTAGCTGCTCCCGAAACAAGGCTACAGGGACGTACAAATGGACCCAGCTGTGTATGGCATCAGTATCTGCGTTCATGAAATAAGACAAAGCTTAACAGGTGCAATTTGAAGACCAGTTAGGCATTTCTACTCAGTAAGTTTTAGAACAGCCCCTGGGTTTGGTTATATAGGTACGTGTTTTTGGTATCCACTTCCTTCTTACACGTTTTGTGAAATTAGATGTCATTCATGGAGGTGAGGTTAACAACGAGCAAAAGTGCGAGTTTCTTTTGTCTTCTCAGTAAATGTATACTGTCATTTTTCCTAATCTAATTGACCAATAAATGATATAGCTTTATTAATTCTGTTAATTTTCTGATGTGTAAACTTTTGATCTCGTTGTGTTTAACTATGTCCATTACAAACTGAATTAGCATCCACAATAGCATCACTGCACGCTAGGCCTGCATAGTATTTATTCCACAATTTGTGGTTCATTTGAATTTTGAGATGTAGTTACTCACCAGTTCTTTCTGTTTCTTCAGGAATGATAGCGAAAAATACTGGAAGAAAACTTCATTTCATGAAATTTTATTTCAATTATCTCTATTTTGTCTGCTAAGAAAAAGGAAAACCGCTTCAGGTAAATATTTTATTACTTGATGAATCACTTCAATTGCCTTAAAATCAATCTTTGAGAGATAACAATATACCTCAGTCCCTTTTGTTTCTGTTCAAATATGTCCAGAGTACCAATACTACCTCTATTCCTTCCACTTAGCTTCACAACTTTTCTTTCATGTCATTTATCTTATAGCCAGAAATTGAGCCACATTCCTTTATTATTTTGAATAGTCCTTGGATTGATTCTGAAGGGATTGAAATACGCTATAAAGCAGCATCCACATAAAAAGGAAATTTTTATGAATGACATTTCCTGGTTTTATTGCCCTTGTTTTTTCTCCCTCTCTCTCAGACCGCCTGTCAATGGTTCTGCTGACATGGCAAAAGGTGCCGACAGGTAGCGCACTGTGAATAGGGCTCAGCATAAATAACTGGGCTGTACGTGAAATGTCCCTGCTGCTCCTTCATCATCTTCCTTCTCTCCAACAAAAAACTGGAGTAAACCATAGGGGATGCTGGGAGTCATGTTTCCAGAAGACAGTGGAGATAATAGACAGAATGATTTTCTCCATGGGTGAGACATAAGGGGTATAGGAAGGGGGGGTACCCTTCCCTACCATCTCCAAATTGCAGAAAGAAAGTCAGAGACACGGGGGAGAAATCTTAATCTCAGAAGATCCCCTGGGAAGGATATTTCTGTGGTTATCCTGCACAGATGGGTGGTGAAACATGTCAATTCACCACCCTTTTTTGCCACAGGATTCTTTCCTCTTTTTGGAGTGAAGCCAGATCTGCAACTAGCTAACCTGCCTCCTTTTACGGACTCCAAAAATCAAATACAGAGGGCCTTCTATTTTCAACAAGTCATCAAAACGTGCAGAAACTCTGTTGTTGGTAGACAAACAGATTTCAGAGTCCAAGGTATATCTCTACTGTTATATTTCTCTCCCCTACCTCCCAAATTGTACAGAATGTTGCAAAACCCACTGCAAAATCTTTCTGGCTCAAAAAGGAATCAGGCAGTCATGAATAAAGACACAGAGTTTGGGTCAAGTAGGTGTCAGGACAGCTGGTGTCCTACATATTTTATAATACTTTATAGTCCAGTGTTCTTTCATGTAAGGGTGCAAAGGAACTGCCTGTGTCATGGCTCTTGCACGCTGTGATTTTCCACAGTGTATCACAATTACTGAAAAACTTCTGGATAAATAATCATGATCAAGACCTTAGAATTTTCCATTTCGTGTCTCCTGTGTGATGGTTTCACTGATAGAACAGACTGCTGTATAAATCACGAACGGAAATGGAAACAACTAAAATTATGCTCTCACAAAGCTACTGGTTAGATCCGAAATTTCTCTCTCGTTCTTTGCCATTTCTCTGTGGCTAAGGCCAGCTGCAACTTATAATGGTATCAGGTTGCTATTTCCTTGAACCTCCCAAACTGACGAATTGCTGGAAATCACCAGCAAGTCTCTCCACGCAACCCTCTGCATTGTGCCCGGCCGATGTATAAGGAAGGCGGGGACTGTACACAAAACCCGCCAGGTGATGTGCGTGGTTGTGTCCCTCTCTGAGGGCGGCCGGCCTCTAACACGTCATCTGTGACGCTGTTTAGCAGACACGCTCTTTTGGATGCAGTGATGGGAGGCCGCTGTTGGAGAGCCTGCGTGTCACCCACAGACTGCTTAGAGTAAAGCTTATTTCCGAAGGAAAAGTGTGAAGCCGGAGTATACTGCCTGGGCTGCATACACAGCCAACAAATCAATTAAACCCCAAAACTTCCTTTTAGAAAACACAGGGTCTTATGCATTAATCACGGTTGAATGAAATATGTGGTATGGGATTTTACTAATCAGAGATGGTTTGTTTCTCAAATTATTCAGCAAATGTAACATTTCTACAAAGACATAGGTGCCTAGAAAGGTACACTCTGTAATCCAGACTTGTCGCTGTACTTTGTGGGATATATGAAAAGAAATATAAAGAATATAAAGAAAATAAATATAGGATTAATATAGAA
>NW_009213267.1:0-7779 GCF_000690835.1 Fulmarus glacialis | reverse complement strand
TTATATCTATATATATAAAAACCAAAAGATAAAAACAGGTTAGAAAACTAGGATTCAACTTCGCATTGCCAAAACTAAAATATTCTGAGAATAAAATAATCCCAGATAATAGCAATAAATCCACCAGCTTCATAAGGTAATGGTTAGTTTTTATTTTCATTTATTTTGATAGTCATTCTCTTATAGGTACTTGCAAGCAATTCAGGTAAAAATATGTGTCAACATATCATAAAGCAAAGGCATACTTTTATTGATGGGGTTTATTGCGCTTGTTTTCAGGGGATTATTTAGGTATTCTCAGTGACTGTACTGACTCATTTCACTGTATATACCAAAACTCCTCTCTCTGTCAGTCACACACTTATTTAAGCCCTCCTGTCTGAACTCAAGCGACTCTGTAGAACACACCCTCTCTACTGAATCTACTGCTCAAACTTCTGTAAAATATGTCTTCTAGGCACTTAAATGGAGTCTTTATAAACATATAGTTAAAAAATGTAAGTTTTTGTTATAATCGGCTTTTTCTTATTTTAGCAGAGATGAGAATCTGTTACCTATATTACACTGCATTATATAAAATGCATAGAGTGAATTCTGACTACCCGAATCAATGCCAGACTTAAACATCACAATAATGGCTTTTTTTGTCTGTGCTTCAAGGAGCTAGGCTATCCAGGCCCTATGGATAGGGGCCTGGGCTGTCAGCTCACCACTCGCCAGTCCCGCCTTTCCCCTCTGTTTCTGGGCATATACTGCCATCACTTGTTCTGTGCTAGTTCTATTCCTTACCTGTTCATGTGCTAAACCAATTCAGTTCAGTAACCTGCAGAAAACTACCTCAGCATAGAAAGTGGTTTCCCACCCCATCCCCCCCCACTTTGTGTGGATGGTTAAATAAGTTTACTGTGCAATCAGGCAAGTACCAGAGCTAATAACAGCGAGCGGGCAGGGTCACACGGTGAGAAGAAGGGGAGGAATGGCATTACCCTTTTTGCAGCAGTGAACCACTTAATCAGCTCTTTCGCAATGTAGAGACTCTAATTAGTGTCTTGAATTTAGATGTCAAATTTGTCATGACAACTGAGCTAGGCAGTCTTAACACTATCCTATAGATCACTAGTATATTTTCATTCTGTCTTATTTTTGACTTGGCACATCTATTCTTGAGTATGAGGAGGTAGGCTTTGGTATTTTGAGAATTACTTAACCCTTCAGAATACTTTTTTCAAAAGACAATACCGAGGGAGAAGATCAGATTAGAAAGAGAAAGTCATAAACCAAGTGGAAGCTGGCTGTCTTCCCACTGGTCTGCTCTCTAAGAAATTTGGAGCTAGTAAAGGAAGTCATTAAAAAGGTTAGACTGAGATTATAAGTATTACCGAAATGCAAGTGTTGTCTGTCTTTTCCACAAGTGGATGCTAGTTTTCTCAAGTAACTAATGTACCTTTTCTGCTTCTTGAAATTAGACTTGCAAATATCTCTGAAATGACTTTTTGAATTATTCTGTAGTAGCAACATGAAAAAAAAGCTATATATTATAGGGATTTCAAAAGAAATGTGTTTCGTACTGCTTTCTTATTTTTTATTTAAGGATAGTATGAATAAAATCATTGTTGGCTCCTATTATGTGATACATAATATGGTGTTATAAAAGTGCTTACATTATCAAGAGTTCCCACACAGTGATAAATGAGATGCCACCTCATTTCAGTAGATCTATCACAGGTAATAAATTTGTAGAGAGGGAAAATTTCAAAGAAAATAACTTATAGCAAATAAACCTAAAAAATATAACCTTTCTAAATTATCTGTCAGCCATTCAGGATTTACCTAGATTATGCAAGTTATTTCTTCTTGTGCTACCTTTTATCAAGCCATTTGAAAGGACTCTATACTTTGAAAGTAGCTGCATTGGCTTTTTGATGTGCATTATTACTATATTCAGCAGTAGGATGAATAGATGACATTTCTGTCAATAATTCTCAAATCTCCAGTTGAATATAATCTTTCAATGTTATGCTCACTTATTTCTTGGGGCAACCCATTACAAGGTTAGTAAAGGAAATTTCACAATTTTCCCTCTGAGTTTTTCTTTAACATTTACCATCCTATTGTGAACACATAATTAGTAGAAATGGATGAATAAATATGTCTTTCAGTCCTGGTTTTAGCTTTGCTTTGATTTAGAAATATAGCGGGTATTATAGGGGTTAATGTCAAAGATTCCTCTCGCTTTGAATCCAGTCTTTGTGAGGGGCCTTGACAACGTTTAAGGAAGGTGTGAAAGAAAATAAAAATCACGTTACTGACACTTCCCCAGTATTCCAGTCCTAAACGATGTGTATCTTGGGGACTTCTAGCGTCTGAAGATATCACCTCTCTGCATTTAATATGTCTGGAAGGATTTTTTTCTTTTGTTCTTTGTCTTGTAACTTTTTAATCTGTACGACTGTCTCTTGGCAAGGAGTTCCACAACATAACTATCTAACTAATGTGTGAAGAAGTACAACTTTCTGTTTGTTTTGAACTTTTTACCAGTTTAGCACACAAAGCTTCATGATGAGTTTCACGGGCTTCACAGCTCATCATACAAACTAAAAATATGAGTGGTTTATATCTGAAATGCGTGTAGAAACATTTCAAATTAAAATTGTAAAATTGTTTTACTTGACAAAGCTCCACATGAAACTTGTTAGCGCTGTGGTTTTTCATGTTTTGTCATTTTTCATTTGTTTTTATATTGAAAAAACCTAAATATTGCTGCCAGTGAATCTTAAGTTTCCAATCCAACCTGTTTTCCAGTGGGAAGGATGTTCATTTGGAAAATATCTAGAAGCACTGCACTTCAAACTTGTGCTAATGAGTACTTCTTAGCAAAATCTTCCCTCTGTAACCACCAGGAGTATAAGTCCACTGTCAATTTCTGTTGAAAACTCCACTATGGATGGTTCTTGGCTCTGACAAGTATTGTAATCACCATAATGAAATCTAAGTTTTAGGCATACATTAGTCTTTTGAAGGATGTATGAACAATCTGTTAACAACATCAAAACCTAAGCTTGCTCATCAGGGGGTTTCAAACTGCCAAAGACATTATTCCTTTAAAACTGTGCTTAGAAGTCTTTGTTCTGACAGTTCTTTATTTTTTTTAACCAACAAACAAGATTTTAAGGAAAAGCTAACGGTTTAAAATACTGCCTTTTGAGTTTCCAAGTGTTTTCTATAGCTTAGATGCTTTTTAGATCAGAAAGAAATGAATCTATTTCATGTTCTGAGAAAATGTCTAGAATGGTTTTTGTTTGTTTTCTTGCAAAGTCATAAGCTTTACAGGCTGTGCAAGCACACAGTGGCTAAAACAACTATATATACTGCAACTTTTCTTGAAAAACAAAGTAAATGAGTCTAGGAATTTATTTCCTATGTATTCCTTATTTTACTAAGTATTCTAACTCCAGCTGTGAAGATACTCCGCAAAACATCTTCAGAGCTCTCTTTTAGGAAGGAAAGCTCATCTTTTGTGTTGTGATTGCATAACGTTTGAGTGACTGGTAGCAAGTCTGATGTGACCTCTGCTTTATTATTTTGCTTTTATAATCCTTTCACTGTTTCCTTTTCTTTTCTGCAAGTTTTTTAATCTGCATACATTTCTCACCATGACTGAATTTTACAGGGTTATCTGTGGCAAAGTTAGGGGTAGGCAAGTTTGACCTACACAGCTGTGCTGCCAAAAGTCATTACCATGGAATCTGTTATGCTGGAAAAATTGTTTTTGTGCTGTTTCACTTGGGAAGTGAACTGTGACTGGGATTGCCTGCTCTAGCAGAACTGAAGCTCTGCAGCTGCCCTGCTGCGGTTGGATTAGCAGCGCTTTGTCAGTGCTGTGCATCGTACAGCTGCATGAGCAAATCCGTTTTCGTAGGTCAAGTATAACATCTAAATTGTAAGCTCTTTGGACCAGAAATCATGCCCACCTCCCTCCTTCCTCTTCTTGCCTAAACATATACTTTTTTTTTTCTCCTCAATAGCCCCTGTAAACCTTTGAGTTACCTACTACTGCCACTAATGTTCATGAAACCAAGGAATCCTGACTGCAAAAAGCTGAGAACATGAACCTAAGGAAATGGCATCTTACAACACAGTCTACTTACTGAAATACTGCTTTTACTACTGATAGACAGTAAAAGTCAAGACCCCAGTGAAAATGGGATCCTTACCCAGAATAACACATTTTATGTTGCGTTCAACTTAAATGTAGATGATGTCCTGTGGCTATTTCTCCAGATTTTTTTTTTTAATTCTGTACAAAAGCAAGGCAACTCTCAATAACCACTGCACGCATTTGTTGCAACATTCAGGAAGCTACTGAGAGGAAATAAATAGTGCTGCTACCAGGTTAACCCTTGATGTTACTTCAGAACTCCTGTAACTCGTCTGTGTCGGGGCAGGGGTCCATCAAGGGTATCACCAAGTTCATTTAGGGTTTGGGGTTTTTTTTATGGGAGAGAGTGTCTTCCATGTTACAACCAACTATGGAAATATAGGCACACAATTTATGCAGCACCTTGAATACCTCTCTGAAACCTCACAACTGACATCTGAAAGTCATTAATTGCCATCAAGGTTAAAGAAGGATTACTGGAATCTGATATATTAGACTGGAAGAGTAGTTTATTGTCACCCCAGGCAACGCCCTTGTATATGCTTAGTATTACAGTGTACAAGGGGAAGCAAGAAGAGAATACTCACTCCTGAGCTGAAATTTGAGGAGAAAGTGCTGAAGTGCTGAGCTGGAATAGCTGGTTTTGGTCCTTTAAGACCAGCTGAATTGATTTCACTGCTTGCTCTGGGAAACATCTCTGAGCAAGAGAACCAGAAGGGCTATTTGGGTCCTTTACCACTTAGGTCAAGATTACTGTTCTGGCTAGAATACCATCTGGGATCTTAGACTAAAGGAAAACAATGATTCAATTTTCTGATACTGAATTAATGTTATGTAATTCATTCTTATGTCGACCCCAAGATTGGTTTATAACCTGTTGTGTTAATTTGGAATGTAAAATAATAATTTGTTAATACATCGATTTATCGGGTAATTCTCCTATTGTGATCTTTATTACTCAATTTTGATTAGTTTATAGTAGTTTTTATAGTAGCTTTGTTTAATGTTGATATTTGCTCACTCCTTAATTTTCAGAAAATCCATTAAAACAAAACTGATTTATTATCGCTGATTGCAAAATAGGTTAGTAACTTCAAAAATTTAAAACACTAAATTCAAGAAAATTCTAATCGACCACAAAGGCTTCATCCCTGGAGATTTTAACAAGCAAGAAGCCCGCAAAACCTCACATTAGCCTCTTTCCACTTCTAAATAGGACATTTTAACTTAACTGATGTTAAGGATATAGTAACATCAGATATACTCCCAATCATAAGTTCTGTAGTGTTAAATGTGAATGTCTTGAAATTGATAACTAATTCTTCTCAAATATTTAAATAATTGATCCTCATCTGATTAATGTGAAATATTAAAGACTCCCTAAGGCTGTGATTTTAGTTTAATTGCCTCTTTTCTGTCCATGTGCAACTGTTTTATTGACTCATTGGAAGTATTCAAGAGATTAGCGGGGCGTAATTTTTTACGTCACAGAAATATCCTGGTTTGACCTTATTCAGAGATTATTATGTCTTCCTACCTCTACACAGCACAGTCCATAAAATTTCCCTTGCAAGTCTTGCATGCTTTATCTTCAGGCTTATTGACTCTACTACAGTAAGAACTCCTCAAGGTAAAAGATTTCTCCTTGTCTTAATTTTTTTTTAAGCTTACCGATTGTACTTTTTTTTAGGTAAAATGTTTGAATATGCAGCCATAACACTTTCTACTTTCTCTTGACTTTCCCATACTGTAGTTTCTATCAAATTTAATATTTTCTCCCTGGTGATAAGCTCGATTAACTTATGAAAACGTATGTATGAGCATCTTATGAGTCACTGTCAAGCTTATGCAATATTGATGATGATAAATGATAAAATCAGAATAAGCCCTTAGAAATAATTTATTTTACAAGTATTTATTCAAAAGCTGTCTGAATCATGGTTTATATTAATAATGACACAAGGAATAAAATCAACTTGTTTATCACAATCCATTGTTCCTAAAGTAACAGTTGTTAGATTGATGTGTTTACTTATTGGAACTTGCTCCTGAGTGGGAAGCATCACCCTCCAATGCGTTTGGCTTTGTCCTTTGTCATCCATTCTTTGTCATCCATTCTCATGTACTACGCTAGGATGAACATCTGTGTTATGGGATACCATAGACTGTGTATGTATAGTGACAAAACTTGTGCAGCATGACAATGCAGTGCCTCCAAACACTATGCTTCAACTTTTAATAATGAAATATTTTTTCTCCTATTTCTTTCCTCTGTGCAAAGTGATAGTCTCTATTAAAAATAGATCAGATTCTGCTAGTCCGTGCTTCCCAGTTTTGACAAACCATATGAAAACTGGTACAGAAAATATGTATTTTTTTCTTGTTCCACAAAATTAAAAGTACGCAACCATATCAGATTTTGTTCATACACTTGTTTGATTACAAAACAAGGGGAAAGGGAAGGAATAGAAAAGGAAAAGAATAAAAAAAAACCAACCTGGATATGACTAACCAGACTAGCTAAAAATACAAACATAAAATCAAAATCAATGCAATCAGATTTTTGAGAACAAATTTAGAACTCTTTATAATTATTCTGTCTTTTCTTGTATGCTATCTTGCTGTCTTACTCTTTACTGTATTTCTTCTGCCTCTGTTTCTATGTTTCTCTTCTAATGCTTCCCCTACAATGCCCTATTCTAGTTTCCATCCTCTTAATATAACACTTCCCATTACTGAATGCTTAATCTGCTAATTAAAGTACTCACTCTTTGTCCAACACGTGTGTTTTTAGCTGTGATCATATATGAAATATTTTTTTTTTCCCATCTGTTTTCCTATAAGTTTCCCAGTGGCCGTTTGCTTAGTCTCTTCTTTCAATGATCTGACTGAAGTTCACTTACAGGATTGTTTTCTTTCTCGGGAAAAAAGTTTTAACTTATGCCTTCTGTGTGCCACCACATACTGAGAACCTAACTAGTTGCTTTGCCATCAGTCTGAAGAGTACTTAAGGCACCCAAACCAGTTAGAGGAGCAGTAGATACTGCAACGTGATGTTTGTTATTTAATTACTGTTAAACAATCATTTTTATATCACTGTCTTTAAAAAAAAAAAATCCATAATATTTGATTTTTTGCCTTAACTAATGATAGTTTGTTGGTTTTCCTCATTATTGGGTAAAAGTGCAAAAGCACAAATTTCAAAAGAGGAACTGCTTTCCAGAAGGATATTTTTTTTTCCTCCCTAATTGCGTGTCAGAAATTTCCATTCTGAAGATGCAGTTCTTCTAAAATTTTGTAGTTCTCACTTTCACCTCTTGCTTAGTGTAGAGTGTTATTTAGTTCCACTGGGATTTAGATCTGGATCAGATGAAGTTTTAAACTCTTATCGTATTAAGAATGAAAAAATAATAGGTTTATTTCCTAGGATTTCCTTGTGGCATAATCCAGTATGTGCAATTCTGATCATCTGATCAATTTGTTACAGATACTACAGTAGATATGGGTCTTCAGAATGGGCCCTTCTTGGAAGAGAGCTTGACAAACTTGTTCAAATAGGGAATATATAGATGGAGAAGGTGCAGCAGGGACAAAAAGTTTGCTGCTATCTTTCTTATAAG
>NW_009213266.1:1639-6386 GCF_000690835.1 Fulmarus glacialis | reverse complement strand
GGGGCGGGCAGGGGGGAGGGAACCCCATACCTCCTATTATTCATTGAAGTTATTCCCCATCCCAATGGCACTTCCTGCCAATTTTCAAAAATATAGCTTGTCTTTGGACAAACCTCTGATTTCTGAAAACAATGGCATAATTTGGAAAGCAATATAAAAGCTACAAAATGGAGAGTGAAACATTGTTTCTGTAGTAACAGTAGTCAATCCTCTTCCTCCATACGGCTTCCAGAGGTTCCCTGCTGGACTGTCATCGCCACGCAAATGTCATTTGATTCTGATCTATTTTGGTACAACAATAAAAATACTTTCTTGGAAGTCATGCTAACCTTACCAGAATGCAGTGGTCATGTACTACTACACTAGGAGAATGTCTTAAAGCAAAGGAAAGGTCTAAACTATTGTCAAAAAGAAGACTTTCCAGCCCAAATCTCAGGTTTTCTCCTTCGGTATCGAAAGAACAGCCCTTTTTTATTTTGCAATATCTCAGGCTATAATAAAGTTTCACATTATAGCTACAAGAAGAGCAAATAAATACATCACTTTTTAACATAAGGGAGACATAAAGAGAGCAGCGCCAGAAAAAGTAAATGTATTAAGGGGTTGTTTTTCTTTCTTTCTTTCTTGTTTTTTAATATCTCCCACAGAATAACCTGCAATCTAAACCTTACCAGTTTCTCATAATTTGCCTGTGAATACTTTTCTTAACCTCTTCATTTACAGATTTTTCCCTCAAATCTATCTGATAAGGAAATGACAATTCAAAAACACTATGGAACAGAGGGAAACAAATGGCTGAGGTGTAACGCATACAATTATTCTCATATGCTCATAAAGCTACAGTTCCTGTTCACCCAACTTTTATTTCCAGGGCGAGTATTACTATTTTTGAAATTACCTCTGTCTGCTAAGACAGAAGAGGCTGAAGAGGCCTGGTCTCACTTTTAACATGCTCATGAAATTTCACCCAGAAGCAGCATTCAACCATAGCAGAGCCATATTACTGAAGTTCTCATTACATTCAAGCTGGTGCAGTCATGGTTGATATATGAGTCCGTCACTCTCAGCATTGATTTGCAGAGCTCTCTGAATGTCTCTCAGCAGTACAGTCCCCTTAAAGCATTTTTCCCTTCTCTCTGCTATATATCATAACTCAAATTGTCAAGTCTTATATAAATTTCTTTGTTACATTAAAAATATTTATCAGGTAAATCATTACATTTTAGTTATCTTCTTTCCCTTTAAAAAAAAAAAAATTAGATCACAGCAAATAAAAGAAGAATAGAAAAACAGCCGATGCAGCAATATAAAGCTCTCATGACTGTCATGAAGAGGAATACTAAAGAAAAATATTACAGATATATTTTGCTAAACTGTACTAGTTAAGAAAAAGCTTTCTTGTGTCCCATTGCAGACATTACTTATGTAAGCAGTATGGGGATCAATGTCAATGAATCTTTCACTAAACATTTCATGCCCTCTAGCTCTCTTCTTTATGTAGACTTACAGAGTAATTCCATCATCTGCAGGTAAAACACACACAAAATGTATAATCCTCCTATTTCTTTTAAGATCCAGCATCTTAAAAACCACTGCTTTACTGTATATATTCATAAACAAAACATATTAAACC
The DNA here is from genome assembly GCF_000690835.1 of Fulmarus glacialis. Classification (NCBI taxonomy): domain Eukaryota; kingdom Metazoa; phylum Chordata; class Aves; order Procellariiformes; family Procellariidae; genus Fulmarus; species Fulmarus glacialis. Next base: position 4,753 of record NW_009213266.1, on the reverse strand, counting down.
CATAAAATCATTTTTCAGCAAAAGTACAGCATGTAAATTCACATGAATAATTAATGACTTGGTAGAAGTTCCTCACTGAGAGAAACTGCATCAGTTTAATTCTACATAAAACAAGTTGTTAAGAAGCATAATCTTCATGGGAGGTACGGAAACTGCCCACTCAGCATGTATACCAAACTTGTATGTGCCTGCACTACATCTTCAGTAGGTAATCAAATAGAAGTAGGTCTCGTCAAAGGCCAGATGTATTCAGCTGACAGACTGCTCTAATCAAGAAGGAAGGCAAAGCTAGTGTTTTCATTTTCTTTTGCCTATATAATATTGAAATTAAAAAAAAAAGAAAAACAAAAAAAACCAACAAAACACCACAACAGAATAAACTATCAGTATAGATTTTTGCCAGCACTGATTACTACAGCTGGCATATGATGGCACTCTAGCAACAAAGGCCCCAGGCAAACATACAAATTAAACTATAGGGTCTCCACATATATTATTGTTTATAATCATTCCCACACATGACTTTGCTTATGAGACTTTTTTTTTCTCCCTTACAATTTTTGGTTACTATCAAAGAGGGAGGATGGGGAACAGAAAGAGAAACTTACCTACAATTGTTGCGACTCCATGAGAAGAACTGGTCCAATGGTAACATGAAAGTATATGACGTAAAGAATATTTACTACTAATTTTAGTATGACTAAATCTATTTTCTCTTTGTAAGTGGAAGTATCTGCAGTTCAAATTCTCTCTAAAGCAAGTTCAGGATAGGACTGAAGTCTTGCTCAAACAACCTTCTACTTCATCAGTCCTACCTTAAATAGCTCCACGAATATTCCCCTCAATAAAGCACCATAAGGCTTAACATTTTTTCCCTTACTTTCAAAAACTCCCTTGGCTTTCTCCAGCCAAAACCCATCTCAAATCCTAGTTCCTCTATAGCAAGCATCAGTTTTTTCCCGCCACTTCACAACTGCTGATTAGTATGTCTCATTTAAAGGAATCACATTTAACAAGAATGAATTCTCAACACCTGGGTCACTATACTTCACTCAGAAATATCAGTATGGTCAATGAGATTTTTAGCAATAGACATTTTCAATCAGATCTTGAAATCCCTTTGTTTTTCATAATGTAGGATTCCTGATGAATAATTTTAAAAACAGGAAGAATGCTCTATTATATGAACCAAAGGCAAACATATGAGATCAGTTAACTTACTGAAAGGTCATCTACAAATTAATTGTAGCAGAAAGCACTGAAAAACAAATGCGCTAAAACCAAATGCAACAGTAATTCTAAACCATCAAGATACAGCCATGCCTGAATTTATAATTATGATGCCACCTTCATGCCTACTTTTTTATTTATTACTTTCACAGACTTCGAGACTGTTAAATTCATGACCTGCTTTTCCACCTCATATAGATGAGGCTTCCTTTCTCTGGATTAGTTTTAGTGGGTTCAGACCCTGAACCATCCTTCTCTTTTTGGTCACTTGAGTGTCAATGCTGTGGCAAAGAAGACGCAACTACGTGGTTAAGGATAGCAAGAAAGGGAAACCACAAGTATCCCCACTTCAGTTTGACTTACATAGTCATGGAGTCATGCTCTCGGGTATAGTTTGCCCCTACAGATAAGCTTTATCACCAGAAGAGGTGAATGCCTCCAGCTCAGTCCTCCAGCCCAGTCTTGGCTGTGTTCCGACTCCCCCTTTACTCTCTCTAGGATCTCACAGTCCCCTAAGTGGAGGATGAGACCTTTCCATTGGCTGACAATAGCAACACACCCCACCACCACCCTTTGGAGAATTAGTTTTCCCTATCAGCAATGCTTCACAGCTAGACCAGTTTAGCATTAAGGATGATAGCACCACCACACTTCCGCTCATTTCCATTTCTGGCTTAGGTACCAGGGGTCCAGTCACATAAAATTCACCAAATAACACCTTCTCTCTCATCAGCCTGGCCCCACTAAAACTCTGACTCAAAAATTCATAGAGTAGTAAGAATTCAGAGACAAAGATGCTGGACAGTTAATTTAGGGTCAGCCATGCAACCTCAACAGCCAGGCCAGATGCTTTGTTTACACAGCACAAACCCAGTACAAGGCAACAGCCCAACACGTGTGGGGGTCCTTAAGAGTCAAGATTACCAGTAGAATAAAGATTAAGTAGTTTTTCCATGACAGACTTCATCAATCTTTCAGCGCTTCATGATTTTACAGTCACCTATGAAAAAATCAAACTTAAACCCAAAGTATTGAAGTGACACCACAATGGTGATTTGAGTACAGGCTCATCTGGAAACATACACTGATAATTAATCCCTTGTGAGCAAAAGTTGTTTTAGTCCTATAACAAGATAATTGAAAACTGTCAACTCCACTCTGATATAATTAAACTACATTAGATCAGTATCCAAAAATAATATTAATTTGATAGCTGACTGGCACTTTTTATGATATCTGCATTCACCTGAAACCTCTTGAGATTCTTTCATTATAGTGAACGCATTAGAAATCTAATTGAAAAATGTGCTTTTCAACAGAGTTTCACTTTGTTATTTGAGATTTAGAAATCAGGTTGTGAATGCAGACTATAGTTTGCTGTCTCTGCTATATCAAAATCATTGATCATGTTTGCTAGAAACACACAAATCAATACAGCACGTATAGATTGTAGTAGACTAGAAATATCGAAGTATACTTTGTATCCATAATAGAAAATAAAGCTAATTCAGGTAGCTGAAGAATTACTTTTTTTTTTTTTTTAATAGAAAAAATGTTAATGGCGGGGGGAACACACACGTTCAATTGTCTACCAAGGACTGATTTCAACAGTCTGTTTTTCTCCTATAAATCTCACTTTTTCTGGTGGATTTGTATGACAGGCTGCATTGCATGCTTCAGAATATCCAAGTTTGGGAACAACACGTTTTCTGAAGCACCAACAAGAAAAGGAATGAGAATATGGAAAGATAAATAATTGGAAACAAAATAATAAGATCTATGAAGAAGCTGGCATGGGTTCATTCTGGAGCCTCTTATGGAGAATGAAATGAAAATGCTAGAAGGTAAGGTGATAAAAAAGGAAGACTGAAGCAACAGCCAGGG
>NW_009213266.1:0-1629 GCF_000690835.1 Fulmarus glacialis | reverse complement strand
GAAAGAGTCTTATTTTACCTCTTCCTCTTTTTAAGGAGTCACATGGAGATGAAAGCGGTCTGTGTCCAGAGGGATGAGATGGTAAAGATAAGGAAGTTATTTCAGCTCTCCGAGTGAGTTTTGAATAGTTTGGAAAATGCACAAAACCTCCAGTTTCTCCTTTTTTAACCAAAAAAGCTCACCCATCCTGAGCATAAATATAGTTTCCCGTAAGAAATCTGTAAGGAATTCAAATACGGTGTCACAGTGGCATCTACTTTACTTTCAAATTTCCTTTTCCTTATTCAGTTTTTTAATTTAAATATACAACCCAATGAACTCGGAACCAACTTATGTTGCTGAGGACTCAAAACATTAGGCAACGTAAAATTCAAGCTATTATATCATTCTAATTCTGTTTGCTTTACAGAAATCGTATACTGCTTCTCAATTATATCACATTTTTCCTACATGCCCTCTCATAAAATGCATTTACATTGAATCATACATAAAAAAAAAAAAAATCATTTAAATGTTACTAAATGATGTTGACTGGTAGCACACAGTAGTACTGCATTTTTATTCATGACTAAAAACATCAGATAAAATATTTGATACAATATGTCATCTGTGGTTAAATACATATTGCCTTCCTTCATAAATAAATATACACAGAAGACTAAAGGAATGAAGTTGAAAGTATTTAATCAGGCAATGTTTAATAAGAAATACAAACATTATTGGGGGAGAGGTATTTTTGGTTTTTTTATCTTTGAGTGTGCTTTTTTCATGGTCACATTTGTACCATTTTCAGATTTTCGGGGGAGAGGGGAAGGGGGGAAGTTGTTTATACTATCATAAAAGTTCCCAAAGGCAAATAATCTTTTCTAGAAAAGTTGAGAAATGTCATTTTATCATTGTGTTCACACCAATTATTTCATTTTGCCTTTTGTTTCCCCTGTTTGCGAGTGTTTGGGGAGAGAGTGTTTGGACAAAAACTTTGTCTCCTTTACAGGCAGTACCTTTAGAGATGTAAAGGGGTCAGGATAAGATTATGAAGCTATTACCTCATATGCTTTATAATAAAGCTGTTATGCAGGATTTTCCTCAAAATTTAAATTAAACATAAGAAAAAAAAAATATTAAACATTAGCATTCCTGTGTGGCAAGATCAACTAGGCAGAAACGTCACGGTTTAGACAAGTTGTAAATCCGTAACTGTTAAGGACTGTACTTCCAACAGCTACAATATTATAATTTGGTTAGAATTTTTTTTTAATGAATTATCTTCATATTTCATTATAGACGTTCACAAGTTTACTTTATGTGACCATAAATAGCAAACTGTTTACTTTCTCACTTGCTACAAATTAGTGTTGAAACTGGTAATACAAGGTAGGAAACAGTTAGAATTGCTACTTCATAAAATGTCTGAGATACCTGGGACTACACCCGACATCTACCAGCACTCTGCTCTGCATTGGCCTAAAGCAATAGTACCACTGAGGAGTAAGGTTAATTCAGTATTTTCCACTTCCAGGCATCAAGTTTCATCTCTATAATCTATAATCAAGCAGTGCATGAAAAACCATTAGTAAGCACGCGATCAGCAGAGTAGAACTGTGCCCTGTCATAGAATCATAGAATCAT
>NW_009213265.1:0-19676 GCF_000690835.1 Fulmarus glacialis | reverse complement strand
CACCCCCGGAGGCAGGTGCTCCGGTGATGGCGTCCCTTGGCCCGAGTCTGACCGTTGCTGTCCGCCTCATTACGCGTCCTTGTCCAGGCGCGAACGCCAGCCAGTGTTGCAGCGTGAGGGCAGCACAGAAGTTCCCTTTCTTCCTTTTATCTTCTGTTGTCTGCACGTTCCTAATGTCTAGTCCCTTTTTCAGTGTTGCTCATGCGCTCCTCCCCTTCATGCTGCTTAGTCCACCTTTCCTGTTTCCCTAACATTGTTATTTAAGTGGTTATTTAACGTTTCACTGATTTCACTGGCTAGCAGCCCCAGGTTCTCTTATCCTCTTACTTAGAAGCAACCCATAGTGCTGGTGTTTTCACTTCGATGTTGCTCAAAAAAAGAGAGGCAGGGGATGCCATAAGGTTACGTTCATAAGATAACTTCAGTGTCAGCTATGTTATCAAAAGTATTTTCCCTCTTTATCTGTAGGGAGGGGTGCAAGCACGAATACCAGTTTCCTAACACAACACTAGTTTTAAGTATAAGGTTATAGTGAGCTGGGGCAGCGAGGCTTACGCTTACGGTCTCCATGTGCCTGAGGAACAGATGCTGAGCTAAATGTCATTTGGTTATAAAGAAGACTCAAATGATGACCTGTGGGAATATTTCCTTGTAGGCTAGGCTCTGCAGAATTAGGACTAAAGTCTGCATGGCACCATCTTTTGGCAAGTGTCTACAAGATGAGTTCTGGACAAGGTCATGGAGAAAGGAAGATGCTCGCCCACCCTGTTTTTTTGGTACCTGGGGATGTTTGCAGTCAGAAAACTGGCGCGTTAATGGTGTTAATAATTATCTTGGGAGACAGAAAGTGCCATCTGTGTGTCTGTGCCATTCGGCCCCTGCTGCTGTGGTCCGAGAAAAGGCTGTGGATGAGAAAACAGAAGAGTTCAAACTGGTCTACAGGTTTCCAGGGATTAAGTACTGCAGGGTACTGTCCAGACTGAAGCTGTTACAGACTGCCACCACCATGGTCGTGCTGCCTCCCATCTGCTACCTCTATCTGCAAGACCAGGTTTCTCAGAATATCCTCTTGTATACAACTGGCATTGCGTTCTTTGCTGGTGCAATGTTGTATGGTATGAGTTACTTTTTCAGACGAATTATTGGATTAATCTACCTAAATGAAACTGGCCGTACTGTCAGAGTGGCCCACTTGACGTTTTGGGGAAGACGGAATGACATTTACTGTCCCATAGAGACAGTGATGACTTTGGATGAAGTTGGAGATAGCAAGGGGGAGCTACTTCTCCAGTTCAAACGGTATAATACTACAGATGTTTTATATTTTACGATTAAGTTTGGCCAGATTGTAGACAGACAGAAGTTTATTCAAATATTTGGAGAACTTGAGTGATACAGCAGCTAATTTCCAGCGATTTTTCTTTGTTGCATGTTCATTGTGCTTATTCTTCTGTGAAGTTTAATTAGTTACCAAACTGACATACTTCTGTCATTTTCCTGTGCAAAGCCTGCTAGTAAGCACACTCAGTGTAAAAAGTAGAAATGGTAAAGAACAATCTACGGGATTAAATGTCTTTGCAGCTTGTTTAAGGTGTGAGCAGCGTCTCTTCTGTGTTGGATACAGCGATGTGCATGGTGTGCTGTCACCGGCAGTTCTAAGTCTAAACTGTCCTACCTGGAATGTGCAGTAGGAGCCAAATTACTGATGCTGACCCTGACTGTTTCAGCTGGCCTCTTAGATTGCTTTTAAACAGGAAAAACTCTTGAAGTGAAATGCAGTACCTCTGCCAGAGCACTCTCACTTTAAATTCATTGTTTCTTTTAGCAAATTTTAGGTTAACTGGGAAGCCTCTTGGAATTAAAACTTGTCTTATCACTTATATGATAAATAATGCTGGATGTCAGAGATACACGGTCGTGCATTACTGAAATGGAGGGAACTGGAAGGAGCGGTATTTAATGCTGTGTAAGGTGTGTGGGGTCTCTCAGCAAGGTCTTCCAGGATGTGAACATAACTGGGCAAAACAGGGGTGCATCCCTAGACACATTGACAGTTCAGCTGTAAGGGTAAGGTAAAGACTGGGACAGTGTTTCAGTGTTCCAGTGTCTCTCTGGTAGAAATTGCTTTCCCACTGGAATAAAGGAAAAACATACCTAAGCTATGATGCTGTGAATTATAGGGACAATCTGTGATCCTTTGTTCAGTTTGGATCCTAATGATCATGTGAAAATTTGGAACTACTTGTCCTTTGCATATATTCATGTTTGTGTAACACTTGAGTTGCAAAAACTTCAGTAAATGTTACCAAAATTATCTTAGACTGTGCGAATTAAGCAGTCTTCTGTGAAAATTACCATATAGCCTGGGAAACGAGTCATCTGTATCCCTTGATGTGCTTACTGATTTGGGCATATTTTACCATCAGTTCTGTTGCCAAATACCCTTTCCACTCCCTACTCCCCCAGTGTGGGTTTACCTAAAATGAAAAGAAAAAAGGTAAGACACGTAAAAGCTATGTTGAATTAAGGCTGAAAATATGTGTACTTTGTATTCTGTTGAACTTGCAGGGTTTATCACCTCAGCACCTGTGTCCGTGAAGGACGGTGGTCTTATTCTGTGGTGTTAGTATGATTCCTCCTTTTCCAAACCCAAAACGTCAGTAGGAATGAGGAGCAGGATTTAAACCTGAGAAAGAATCAAACCTGATCACTTGCAACATGTAAAACTTTCTTTGAATTGTCAGAAGCAAGTTAACTCCTTACACTGCTCTTCTGGCTGTTTTTTCATTTGAAACACTGGCAAATAAACTGACCCTCACCAACAGAGACATTTGGAGTGTTCTTTTCCCCGATTCTTCCTCGTGCACATTGCAACCTCTGCCTCTTGGTGGATTGGCAGATGCAGGTAAGTAAAATTGCCATTTAAGTGCATGGGGTAACCCTGATTTACTATTTATTCGTGTTGAACTTTTCCTAATGGGGGCTCCATTATTTTAAATTTTGGCTGATACTGTGTGGTACAGCAGTATCAAAAGGAAAAGAAGCGTTCCTTGGCTTAAACGCCATGGCAGCAAAATACAGTGGACTGTATGCATATAGCATGTTTTCTGGAGGCTTATCTTCATAAGAGTATACTTAATATGCACTAATGATTCAGTTTAGGTATGTACTAGGTGTAAAATAAAAAGTCCTGGACAAGTTCAATTATAAATATTTTATTTAAGAATATTGATTACACATGAGATGCCGTTTTTTATGAATCTGTGTTCAGTTACTAAGTTACACCATGAAGTGTAATTAAGTATTTGTTTAAACATTTATTTGGCACTGTCCACAGTATGCTGTAAACAATATTAACTTTATATGCTTCAGCTGCAGTGCTTTCTATGTATTCTCTAACATGATTTCATTAACATGTTGTACACAATTATACAGTTACTGAGTGTCAGTAAAAATTATAAAAACACCTAGAGTATTCATAATAAAAGTGAAGATGTGGTAAGACTTCAAATTACTGGACCTTTGCTTCTGTAAAAGTACAAGACTTGCTAGACACATTTACTAAAACTACTGCACTGATATGTTGAACAAACGAATTCCCCAAATGCTGTCAAATACAGTTCTCGGTTTAGACTTCCCTCTTGCTGATAATACGCTTACAAGGACAGCGATGACAATGAGGTTTTGTTGAACACCAATTCACCAGTCCTTCCCCCAGATTTCTACAACCTCTGTTCAAAAACCTGCTCAGGTTCTGACCAGCTGGTACCAGAATTCTGGTTTCTGCAGAGAGGTTTACAGAAATCCCATTATTTTTAAGCTAGCAGAAGTGAGTGTATTCCCAATACCAGCACTCAAAAAATAAAATGGGAAAACCATGATTAACACTTCTCAAAGCAGGTAAGAAACCTTTCACATTTTGGTAGCTGTATTAAACCTGTAAATTTTTTAGCTGCTCTGTCTCTTACTATGTACTTAAAAATTGTGGTCAGATCCTAATAGGGCAACTGTAAAGTCCACTGTGGTCCCTGGGTTTTGGTGCACAACAGAAAGTTAAACTTAGTAAGCAAAATCCAGATGCTAGCCAAGAAAAAGAAAAAAAAAAGGCACCAGACCTGCTTCAAGTCAGCCTTAAGCAAACAGCAAAGAGTACATAGTAAAGAGACATCCAAAAGAGAAAGAAATTAATGAACTGTTGACACTTTTTGATCCTGTGGCTTTCTAGAAGATCTCTGAAGTATCAATGACTTAGAATTAACTATTAGAACAAAAATAGAGTTACTTTGCATTATAAGTGTGCAGTTAGGACTAGGCCTTCACTATAGTGGTTCTGATGTCAGGTAATGGCTAAGGTCAAGCAATTCTGCTGTGGTATTACAAAATACCTCAAGTATTCATGTAGAACTTGTAACAGAGAAATTAATGGCTATTGTGTATTCTGGGCAAATGGTAAAATAATCTCAGTGGTTCTAGATTGCTGACAGAGGTGGAAGTAATGTGCTTCACATGATTCCCTAAGCATTAATCACATACTTCAAGGTATAGTTTTCTCTGTACAAGTCTGATTGGAAGAGAAATCAAAAGTTTTAAAATCCAGAATGAGGAAAAAAAAGTACAAGTACTTCAGTTCCCCTTACAGCACTGCACACGTGGCTGAGTGCATTAGTGCCTCGGAAGCAGCATGTGCAGGCTGGGCATAGAGTAGCTGATGGCATCCTGATGCAGTTGGTGTGGCAAATGTCTGTATTCAGGGGAATAAAGCTGGAAATTATTCTGTAAAATACTGTACTTGGCAGTGGTGGAAAGCAGAGCTTTCCTTGAAACACCTATTTTATTCCAGCTACCATTAGAGAATGGCACTTTCTGTATGGCAGGCACGTGGCTTTAAGTGTTACGCCATACTTGTTGCTGCTTCTGGGATTACCCGTGAAAACGGACTGTACCAGGTCATATTCAGACTATCAAATAGTCAGGGCCATGAATGTAGAGAGGACTCTGCAATTAATATGACCCAGGCCAGAAGATGGAGGGCCACAGCTTCTACAAATGCACAGTGTGGGACAGCTGCACGTACCTGCTGGTGACCAGTACCAATGCTGTGCCTGGGTCGAGTTTGCATGGAGCAGCTTGCCTTGGGTGGGATTACAGACAGAACACAAACCTTAGTTTATGACTTTACACTTATCTTGTAAGTACAGAAGAGATGAATTAATGCAAACTAATTTCATAGTCAGCTGTTCAGTGCGAGGGAACTGCTTTTTACTTGAAGTTTGCTAAGATGTCACTGAAAATGTTCAGAAAGAGGTGCGCATGATGATCCTTAAAGATCAATGTTGGACGAAAACGAATCGATCTGTCGCCACAGCCTCCCAGCACAACACCTAAAATGAGAACAGAAGAGGTCCTCTAGTCATTTCCATCTTTGCCAAACACCCAGAAAATGCAGGTCCCCGAATGAGGTTCACCTCACTGTGGAGGGTCAACAGAAGCTCCCCAAATCACTGCTAACCACACAACGATACAGCACGTAGTCAGTGGTGCAAGGGGCCTCAAGCATCACAGCAGCTCAGAAGAACACTGTGGGTGCCTGTAGCTGTTCTGTAAAACACTTGGAATGTTGGGACTAATCCCAACATCAGTGGTAAGACTCCATCCAGCGCAGAGCTCGGACAGCATCTGAGACTTCAAAGCTGCAATACTCTACTGGTTAAGTACCTCAACGCCAGAGCAAGACACAGTAGGTTTCTTTGCAATTACTTCGTTTTTAATTACAAAAAGTTAAAATATCTCAGTGCTGGCAAACTTCTTCCTGCAGTACTTTAAATGCATGGTATTTTTTTTACCCCAAAATCAATTAATTCTTTGAAATGTTTGTGGGCAATGAAAATCTGTACCATTGAGCTGAGCTTACCTTGCCTCTAAGCATAGCCTTGGTTTACCATAAAACAAACCACTTGCCTTCTCTCCCTGCTGGCTTAGTTTCCAAGAACAAAAAAACATCAGTGTCTTTTACATTCTAAAATTTTGGTTTCACAATAGTTTAGATGCATCATGCCTGCTGCTTTCAAGAGAGATGAGTGACAGCAAAAACTGACAGCAGCAAACGCAGGGCCCCCACACAGTTAAATTCAGAGAGAATGTCAGGCTTCAGATCACGAGGTTCCCCTCCTGATACCTGGGCTTGTCTACAGCTGGGTAAGAGTTCTGTGCTAAAAGAGGGATGTAGTTGTAGATCTGTGCCTATTTTAGGCAACTCATCATATTTCATTATTAGGTATTCCATAAAATTAATAGTTTTTCTCCCTGTGTTTTCCCGAGTGACAGTTACATAAACTTTCTTCTAATTTTCCTGATCTGTTTCTAGACGTAAGCTATGCCTAGGTGCACCTAAGGTCACTGCAGAGGAATATGAAAGTGATGTCACAAAAACTCATGCCCTACATAGCTCTCTTCCAGTAAGATTTCCAACGTTGGACCTATAGAGAAAGGTAAATGTACACACCATGCAATGGACTGGTCTGATGTCTCTGAAAATACAAGTATTTCCAGAAAGGTCTAAATACAGCTTTGTTCATAATTTCACTTCTGTCCTCTGATTTTGTAGTACACATATACCATATGAATAAGGAAAATCTAAAGCATTACCTATGCTACTGTTTGTCATTTGAAGCTAATCCACACACAAACTTTCTTACCTTTGTTTCTGGCTATTGTAATTAACTTGTTTCTAGTTGCATCGTTTGGAGTGTCAAACGAACAGAATGTTCCTCTTCCTCTCACTCTGCTGATAAGATGAGGGTAACGAGCCTGCAAAGAGAGGTAAGGAAGTATGCATGAGCTACTGCAACAGAGGGCACCTGGTGGCAAGCTCTGCTCTGCCAGGCATTCTGCCACATGGAAACCCTGCTGCTTCCCTCCCTTCTGGTGGAGCAGAGCTATTGCACGGGCTGGATTTCTCTGATAACCTCGTGTCTATTGCACCTCGTGTCCTGTTCACCCCTTTCTGACAATGGTCTCAATAGCCATAGCGTGCAGAGCCCAACAGCAGGCAGGCTCCCTCCTCACAAAGCAAACATCTGAGCAGGCAGTGAGAATGAGTTTGCAGCCCTGAGCTGGGTCAAGCAAAATCTTACTTGGAGCCTCCCGAAGCGAGCGTAAAGCACCTTGCATCTAAAATGCACTACAGGAAAACCCGAGCATAAGTAATCTGGAATGGGGCTAGAAACCAGCTCATTCTTATGCTGCACTAAGACACTTGCTAGTATTATCTGCTTCACGTACTATCAGTTACAATCCTCATCTTTTATAAGAGTAACCTTTTTTGGATAGTACTAGTTGTATTCTGAATGCCTGGCTGATTTTTCTTCTCCTGTGGGGCTCCATAGTTGAAGCTGTGATGAATTTCTCTTAGTCAAGTGAGGGAAAGCTACAATTTCCTTGTTTCAACAGCCCAACAGAATTGTAACAAAAAGTGCTTTCCTTTAAAAAGAACTTCTGGGACAATGAAATGCTAGCTGCTTGTGATAACAGAGACTTCTAGCAAAATAATTTAACTAGCTGCAATTCATACCTTCAGATATTTTGGGGGTCACCCTCTATTTTGGATTAAGCTACATAAACCCAGCATCCTTACGTCAGTAAAAGAAAGTTTACTTCAGTTCAAAATGGGACACAGTTATTCAGACTTGCATTGAAGTACCTAAACCAGCAAGTTATGATTATGGTCTAGTCCTCAGCTGGAGTTCCTCAGTCCAAGTGTTTAAACTGGATTAGGTCTGATACTACCTGATCAGCAAATGTCTCCTCCTTATCTATAATCCTTCCAGACATTTACCTGTAAATCCAGCAGCCCAGTCAGTAGTGCTTTCCCGGCGTGGGTTGCATTGTTTAGAAGGTCTTCTCTTTTAATAACCTTAATGACTTCAGCAAGCATAAGGTTCTTGGATGGATCTCCAAGCCAGGTATTAAAAATCCGATAGGGCTTGGGGAAGGGTGGAAAGAGAGTTGTGGAACATGTTAACAGGCAAATCACTATAATAAAGAAAAGCAAGCCATCAAACTGGTAATGCAAACATCTGGAGTATGAAAAAGCATGCACTAATCTCACCAACCCCCTTGTTTTGAACAGAAACAAAGGGCAACTACTTCATGCTACAAATTTAGTGCATTCTGTCTTGCTGCTCTGACATCTCATTGAAACATGGCTATAGATGACACAGAAATCAGCATCATCTATTCGGCTTTTACATTCAAGTTTTATGTTCTCCCCCTTAATTTTTTTTTCATTTATTACATCTAACGTCATAAAGTCAAAGAAGAAATGAACAGAAACAAAGGGCAACTACTTCATGCTACAAATTTAGTGCATTCTGTCTTGCTGCTCTGACATCTCATTGAAACATGGCTATAGATGACACAGAAATCAGCATCATCTATTCGGCTTTTACATTCAAGTTTTATGTTCTCCCCCTTAATTTTTTTTTCATTTATTACATCTAACGTCATAAAGTCAAAGAAGAAATCTTGCTGACAGAATTTGTAATGCTGACATACAAGCTCTGAAGACACCAAGTTGCCCTCTGGAAAAAGGTGTCAGTTTGTGGTTGGATTTTGTACTGAAGGTTAGTTCATTAGGCTAAACCCAGTTCCCCACCTCCTTCCCACCATGACTGACAGCAACTGGAATAAAAGTGAAGAAGTGACAACAACTTTTGTGTAAGCACAAAGCAAGTATCTATGAAATAGCAGCTCCATCTAGCTGAACCTGCATTACTGAAGGAAAGCTTGTCTCTTCCATGGACAGTTACTCATGAATGGGCCACCACTGAAAATCTTACAGCATTTGGCCTGAACTCCTCTTTGTGGAAAAATCCTCCTGTCATCATCTTCTTACTGAATGTTACCACATCAGCTGGGTCATCCAGGCCCCAATGTTCATGTGCCCAAAATTTTCCTGTGCAGCCACCTCCTGTCTGCACCTCATCCACCAAGAACGCACAACCATGCTGCAGAGACAGATGGAAAGAGCAGGGAACATGAGTCCGCATTTCCAAAACAAAAATATCTCCCTTAGTGAACAGCCAATTACATGCAACATCCCCCCCATACCAATGCCACTCACTGTGCATTAGATTTCACAGTTAAAAATTCAGCTATTTTTTCAGAAAGGCACTAGAAACATATATTCTACCGAAATTCACAAACAAAGCACATGTAAATTTTGTATGGTCTTGAACATTTCTAGAGGAGATCTGAAAACATCTGGGAGGAGTCTGGGTGGCATTTTCAAAGCCTCTGAGGGAAGCAGAACGTCATTTTTAGGAGTTTTGTTTGTTTTAAATAAGAAGTCTCTGCCTCCAATCTGAGTCAGGCATTTGTGGCATAAAGGCAATACCAGCAGCATGATCTGTTCAGTCTAGGGGCCTAAAATGATCCTGGACGAGCTGCCTTTTCAGATGAGTCTGCTGAAAGAGCTACTCATTTTAGCTGGCAACATGGTTTTTTCATGCAAAGGACTACTTTGTTGAAACTTTGGGACAGCTGTATCACAATATTGTAGTTAAAAACAATTGGTAAGTACTTTTGGCAGCATCTCGTTTTAGACAAGGCAAACCTTTTCATTTCGTTATTTACTATATCACCCTTGCATGAGCAGCTGTTAACAGTGGGAAAAGCTGCTTTTTCTCATGGCAGAACAGAATTTTCCAAATGTCACCTATGCTCCTCTCTGTAAGCACACAAATGTTTTGATGGTGAAAAAAGCATGGAGTAGGTCTTACTGAGAGTCATCACTTCCAAACACGTAACTTCACATTCCAAGTATCAAGACATACGTCCTTTTCATTGTTTTATTGGAACATCAGCACTTATGGTTGGACTCAATTTGTGTTTCACCTTTTTTTTTTTTCAATTAAAAACAAGTATGTCAACAAAAAATTACCCTTTTCCAAACCTGCCTCTTCTGAAATTGTTTGAACCCCCTCAACAAATGGGCATTATCATTTAAAGAACACTACTGCGAAATCCATAGTTAATGAATCAGAGTAATTTCTCTCTCACATAGACATTAGAAGAAAATTTATTGGACTGAGGAAACCACCAGATGTGCATCAAATGGAAGAGAAAATACCGTGCTGACAAGGGGTTGCTTGTATCTGAACACAGGTACATAACTACCCCAACTGCTGCTGAGGCCTGTGGAGCTCTCAGAGTGCCTGCGGGGGGGTGGGGGGGAAGGCCTCTGGAGACAACAAGGATTTGCAGGTTTAGCTATCACTGAGTGAACAGCAAAATATTTGATTACCTTTCTGGCAATATCCCGTAGCTTCCTGAAGAAGTCATCTGAAGCATGATTGTCCCCACCCTCTGACTGTATTGGTTCTATAATGATCCCAGCCACAATCTTCTTCTTTTTCCTGTACTTTACAATCAGGTCTTCCACCTGTAAATCAAACGTTTATGGTACATTCTTCTTTCAGGACATTGGCACATTTCCTCCCAGAAAGATTAAATCTCAGCAACAGAACTTCAACTTTTCGTAGACATTCCCAGCTATAAAGATGTCAGGAAGTGCAAGGAATTAACAGGTAATTCCTCCAGGATTTAACACTGCCCTCTTGTTCGTGAATAATGCTTAAGTCTAAATCGTATCCTAAACACATTGTAACTAGTCGCACATTTATCTACAATGGTGTGAAAGCTCTAGCAAATTTCAGCTGAAAGTATGGTGGAAACCACTGTAGCTTGCTATGCCATTGCTGTCATTCCACCTAAGCAATATAGAAGAAAACAGATTTTGCATCAGAAAACAAAACTCGGCTAATGTATTAAAGAAAGTAATCTGGTAAATTTGCTTTTTCTAGTCACCCACTTCAGATACTTTAAAATTAATCAGATGAAATAGTGCAGAAATCCTGTTGCTGATAAAGGGCTTACAAAGAAATTTTAATTAACCTTGTAGTGCTAGTTGCTGCAATTAGTAGAGTCATTTGTACTTGAAATACCACTTCCGGCTTTCAGGGCCCACAACCTCTGTAGGCTGTATAAAGCAATCATTTCCAAAGGGTCCCAGTAAGCCAATTCGCAGACTTTCAAAGAAAGTGTTTGGCTTTTTATTTTGTTTTTTTAAAATAACAGCTTCAAGTCTGTGGATTGATTTTTTGCATCACCCCCCCCAAAGTTATTGTGGAGCAAACACAGGGAAGCAATTTGCTATGCTTTCTGTTTTCTCTGAAGTTAGGCAGGTTTGAATAAGAAGTCTCTTCGATCCAGTCTGCAGAGCCATCCAGAGGCTGCTGTGTCCCTTCGGCACCCCACGGCCCACTCCTCTGTAGTCGGTTACGGTGCTCCAGATCGCGCACTATTTCGGTTCCAGTCGCAGGGCACACTACGCCTTGCTCCCCCCACCGGCACTCAAGACTGAGACCTGGCAAGTGACAGATCCTGGATCCCAGTCAGCCCAACAGGGAACCCCATGGTTCTGGTACCTGGAGAGAGTTTGCCTCCCTTAGACTCTGTTCTGCCCACCTTTCCTTTCTCCTGGGCTAGGGAAGGCACAGAGTCCCTGCCCAGTCACTCCCTGCAGCCACAGGCAGGATCAGAGCTTTATGCCAGAAGGCTACCACAGAAAAGCTGAAAAACCTCTTTGCAGAGGATTATGCACCTGTGCTCTCTCTTAGTCCATGTCCCTTTGCAACATCTGGCAGACAAGTTCACTGTGATATAACAAATTTCTCCTGCATGTGAAATTTCACTTTGGTATGATTCATGTAGACCTCTAATTCACAGTAAGTTGGCTGTTCTTCTGAAAGGCAGGGACAAACTTCTGACCGTAAACAACAGTGAATGCTGTTTTAATCACATGCTGTTCCAATCCCTGAAAACATTCTTTTCGTGAAAAG
Organism: Fulmarus glacialis; assembly: GCF_000690835.1. Lineage (NCBI taxonomy): Eukaryota > Metazoa > Chordata > Aves > Procellariiformes > Procellariidae > Fulmarus > Fulmarus glacialis. The sequence goes on along the minus strand of NW_009213265.1, from coordinate 7,776 downwards.
CAGCTAATCCTACTAACACTATTCATTATTTCAAAACAAATTGAATTTTTTACCTCCTCTAAACAACGGGCTTCTTCCTGTTGGTTCTCCTTCACAAAGTCTTCCAGAGGATACTTTAGCCTTGGAAATGGAGCAATAGGCCAGTCCAGGGATGGAATGTCCAATTTGTGAATTGCTTTAGAGTGAGTTGTAGCTAAGCAACCTAAACTCAGAAAAGCAAAAATTAAAATAACACCTGTCTAGGAACAATACAGGAAAAAAGTTACCAAGAGGTGAAAAATTGCCTGACACCAGGACTGTAGAATTCTCTTAACTGCTCTATCTTTCTACTTTATTTTCTGAAATACTGGGTAATTGGATTTAGTCAAGCTTAAGTGGATTTCTCTAGCTTTTAAGCATCAGTTTCCACAGGCACTGTTCCAGAAGAACAGGATAACCTCTGTCGATCTGAACAGGTTGCTCAGACGAGATGGGCTTCACCTGTCCAGAGACAACTGCTCGCAAAGCTCAGAATTACAGCACTCTTGGGTAACATGTTTAGAACAGGGATTGAGCCGATATAACATGGTAAAAATGAGTGACATCTCGTTTGTATATTGTGGTGATTTTACCCCAGGAGTTAGATTTTTACTAGTATAGACGGGAAACCTTGGATTCAGAATGAAAATAAGAGAGCCTCTGAAAATAAATTTTCAAAAAATATAAAATTAATTTCCACTGTCACTCAAATATTCTGTTTCAGTACTGGTGGGGCTTCCAAGGCAAACCTTCCACAAACGTACAGCTTCTCCACTGGTACTATGTGTCTAAGGAAGAAAACACTTCAGAAACTACAGTGAGATGACAGCTTACGGCAGCGGCTGGGAGGAGGGAAGGGAAAGGGAGGTGTTGCCAGCAGCGCTTTGCTTACCCAGGGTCCTTCCGTGGAAGCCGCCCATGAAGGAGAGCATGGCGTAGTCGGGGCAGCCGGGGGGCTGCAAGCAGAGCAGACAGGCGGGCAGTCAGCGTGCGGTGCTGCGGGCAGGTGGCCCTGCCGCCGCGCAGCTGCGGGCGCCTGACGCAACCCAGACACGAGCCCACGGCCAGAGCACGATGGGATGGCTGGGTCCAAGCTGCTGCCTCTCGCAGCATGCTGAGCGTTTTCCTCTTCAACCATCAGGCACCGCAAATTGTTATATTTACCCAGTTAAACAAGCACGTTGGTCGTCCCCTAAAATGTAGGGGGACCTGCACTGACCTCCTAAAATACATCATTAATACTAATGAATACTTGGCAATTTATACTGTTATCATAATATCACTTCACACACGAGCTCACAGAAAGGCTGAACAAAAAAGCCCCTTTTTGTACAAACTATGAGCACGTGTGTCCGGGGTGGCCGAGCCCAGGGATGGCCTCGGGGGTTCCGCAAAGAGGCCAGGGCTGCCTCGTGCCAGCTGCCCCGTGCCTTCCTGATGACTCGCTGTACCAAGAATGAGAAGGAGCCATGACGAAAAACATGCAAACTGTATACTACTGGAATTTAATAAAAGGATATACTTGGGCTAACCCCCCCACCCCCTCTAAAACTACGAATTCTCTTTCTTTGTGCCTCTCTCTTATCCTGCAAGTGAGAGGACTGTCGCCACTTACACACTCCGTTTACACCTTTAGTCTTGTACCCCACACTCAGCTACAGGGTCAAGGCTCCAATATTTGTAACTGGATTCTGGAGGATCCCCCCCAAAAGGGGGACTGGAGTTGCCCTCTCAAATCTATCCCCTCCCCCAACTGTAAAGAGAACTCAGACAATTAGCTCAAAGAGGAATCCTAATGTTTAGATAGCTAAACAAAAAGTGATCATTAGTTTTACAAGTCTTTGGTCATCTTATAAAATTCCTGCTCCTTCAGGTCATGATGTGCCATCCTCTTATTTGTATTGGCACAGCCATCTCTCTGACCATGCTGTAAGCAACATCAGAGAACTTAAAAAATAATTCTGAAGACAAACAAAACAGAACAAAACCCCCCTATAAGAACCCTCGTCATTTTTAAGCCAAGTAAGTTCCCTAATCCCCTGTGAATTAATTGAATGCTTGTCACTACAGAAGTGCTAAAGATCAGGTTGGGACCAGCAGGTTATTAATTTCTAACATGTTTATCTCGAAGAAGAGATTAAATACTCTGTTTTTTGCTATTGTTGCAAGTCAAGATTTGTGACTGGCAAGAGCAAGACAACCTCGGTTGAAGGTGAGCAGGGCTTCAGAGGTTTATCAGCTGCATCTCAATTTCCTCATCCTGCCTGTTGTTAACATTTAGTCAGTCAAATTTTAACCAACCCCTTGATCGGTTTTAAGCTATAAAATCAGAACTTCTGAAAAAAATTAGAAGGTCAGCTGTTATTATTTGTAAACTTTTCCATGTATTAATGCTCTCTGTGGACCCATCCATCATGTGGGCCCCCCTCTAGCAAATGATGTGTCATGAAAACAGGGAGATCTTCCCAAGATTCAAGGATGCAAAAGAATACAAGCAGCAGGTTTTCATATTTGTTGGGAGCAGTTTGTATTTCACCACTTCGTAAATTTACAAAACCGAGATTCCACTTCAGAGATAGTAAACCAAATTTTTCCTCCCAATCTTCCCTTATAAACCCAAGCCAATGGTACATCTGGAGGGGTGGTAAAGAACGAATGTTACCTGGTTAATCATGCAAGATTCCAGTTCCTCTTTGGTGACATTATTATGGCCCCTCTCCTTGTTCTGGAAAAAAAAAACCCAAACAAATCAACCCAACAGATAGTTTTCCCATAGTTGTAACCAATGCATTTATGGCTGAACCACAAATTAGTAATGCTGGTATTCCCAGCTAGAGCCAATGAAGACACTGACTGTGGCTCTTACATACTGACTGCTATCCACATTTTCTTTATTTCCTTTTCTTTACAATTTCTAAAGTTGTGCCAATATAAAGTGAAAGCTTAGATGAAGACTTTTTAATAAAGATTTTATACTAGGTTGAATATAAATAACATCATGAAAAAGACAACCTCCAAGCCTTACTTTGTTTTACAGTAACAGTTCTGATGATAAGTAAATACTCATTTCTACCTCTAAACCTACAAAAACCATCTTAATATTTTACTCACTCTGTACCACATAAATATTGCTTTAAAGGCATTTTCATTAGAGCAGGATCCGCAAGACATGGTGATCACCTGTGGCAGGCCCTTAGGAGCCACCTGTCAATGGAGACAGAAAATTACTCCAAAATATTAAGCACAAGTATAGTGCACAGTGATGATAATAATGATCAGTCCTTAACATCATGAGCTTCAGTATAATGGGAGACCAACCGTGCCTAGGATGAGGAAAGCCAATTTCAACTGCAGCTGAGAGGGCTCAACTCAGTTTCCGTCCCAAGGATCGTCAAATTTAAATCAAGACAAACAGAAGCCACTTATTCCACTGTCTCTTATGAAAGCACAGTGAACAGAAGTTAGTGAAAATGTGTTTTCTCATCAGTTCTTGAATCCAGAATGAAAGAGGCAGTATCTGTGCAGAGCAGACATGTCACCCTCTCACATTCAGCTGTCAAGTCAGGGAGAAAGGTTTGATCTCATTACTTGCAGTGGGAAGGCAGGTGGACAGTCAGCTAACCTGTAATGTTCCTTATTAAAATCCGTAACATCCCTTGATATGCCCGTGTCCCTAAACACAGAACATGGTAACTCATCACTGCTATCTCAAACTTACTGATAACAAAGATTCCTTCAGTCTTTCCGCAAAGTTCTCTGGAGGTAAAATCCCTAGGGCAGGTCTGTTGATAAAAGTGCTCTACAAAGACAAAGGAAGAGAAATTGTTAGGTTTCACTATCACATGAAAAATACCATGTTGGTATCAAGGCAGTTACATTTTATTCTAATTACAAATACCAGCCAGAAATTTGTAGCCATGGCACAAGGAGTTTTAAAACTAGGGAATTATATTCATGTCTTAGAATATGTTTTTCTGTCTAATCCTTAATACTTTATTCTTGCAGGACACCTTAGAAAAGGTGCATGCTAACCGATACTGACATTTCCTCTTCAATATTGCCGTTTTAGTTGCTCTATCTCCATTTTCCTTATACACAGGAAATACACTTTAAAATCTTAATTACTTGCCTTCAGTTTGAGTAGCTAAATCTAAATTCAATTAGGACAGCAGCACGTTCTTCCTTACTGAGCTTCAAGACAGACCATTTCACAACACTGTGGTTATAAACATCCTCCAGATACTATTACAATGGGATTGGGGGGAACAAGACAAAGGTGAACTTAAAGGATAGGGGCTACATCTGAGAAAGAAACACACATGCAAGGATCAGCAACGCAACACTCCAGTAACATAGATTCCTGACAAAAAATTTGTGCACACAGGCATGCTGTGTCCCTTCTAGACTCCTCTGACATGTCCAGTAACGGGCAGTGCAGTGAGGAGATCGGTGAGAAGCTACCCTGTGTGTTACTACCTCACTACGCAGCAACACACGTTTAATCAAGCTCAAGAACATTGACCATGATATATCCAGACATGTTGGTGAAATTCCTTTTCAACTGTGTACTGTTCTCATGAAGGCTGCTGATTTGCAGGTAAATATTTTCTGTTTTAGAGCCTTCAGTTTGCACAGTCACCCTTCTCAGTGCCTCAGCCTGAATTACAGGTACGTTCTTTATTGTGCATTACAACAGCAGATTTCTAGCTTCCCAGTTTTCTCCTTTCCATTTCCTGATGGAGGTCTGACATGGACCAGGAGACATTTATGCTGAAATAGTCTTCATGGATGCGATCTCTCCTAACAGTGGTATTCCACAGCCTACCGGGAAACTACCTGGTTGAACTCATGTCTGCTTCCCAGAATTCTTTTCTCTAACCATTCCCTCTCCCTGTCTGTCAGCAGAACTGAATCTGTGCTGCTGCAAGAGCCTTGGCAATCACAGGAGTGACTACAGGAACGCAGCCTTCCCCTGCCTATGTGGAGGTTACTGAGAAGACGGAGCCAGGTTCCAGGCTTTTCAATGGGAAGATGAGAAGCAATGGGCATAAATCAAAACACGAGAGGTACTGATGTGGGTATAAGGAAAAGGTTTTTCACCAAGAGAACAGTAAAGCAGTGGAAAAGACTGCCCAAAGAGGCTGTGCAGTCTGCCTCCTTGGAGGTTTTCAAGATGCCAGACAAAGCCCTGAGCAACCCGGTCTGATCTCACAGCCGACCCTCTAAGCAGGAGGTTGGGCAAAAGACCCCGAGGTCCCTTCCAGCTTGAATTGTCCCTTTGGTCCTACAAACTGGCCTCATCAGGACTCACACCTTTGAGAAAGGTAATTTCGGTGTCAGGGAACAGCAGCTGGTGGGAATGCTGAGCCTGCTGCCCACACAGGTGTTTCTAAAGAGCGGCTCTGGAAAACCCCCTCAGTCTCCCCAGTCCACTAATGGAGATGAATTTGTCATGTTTATGCAATCAATTTAAATTAAGTGTCACGGATTAAAATTGAGTCATCATTGCTCTTAGTCTTTGTAGGTAATCTTATTTGATTCACAATGTGTGCTACTTTTTATTTTAAATTAAATCTGCTGAGAAAAGGACAAGCTGAATAAATTTGCCAACTGCAAAGCAGCATTATTTACCCTTTTTTTTTGTTCATTTGTTGTTTTTCGTGTTGTTGTTATAACAAGTCATCGTAGAAATTAAAGGCTGAGCTTCGATGACTTAAGTCTTTATGGGTCTCCAGAGGGGATGGACTGCATTTTCAGTGCAACCCAAGCTTGCACATTTATCAGCATCCTTCAATCTTTTTCCTCGATACAAGTACTCATTTATTCAGATGTGTGGACCACAGCAAGAGGTGTGAGTGGTCACACTGTACGTGTAAGAACACTTCATCAGAATTCTTAGGAAAAAACAAGTATCACACAAGATATAACAGAGTATAAGCTAGGACTTTGTAACTTCTACTAGTGTGTTACTTCCAAAACAATGTTTGTTTTAACAGACTCAAGCTTAAAAAAACCCCAAAAAACTAAGCAGTGTGTTACTGACAGATTAACACAAAGTTTTTTAGTACGTATGAGAAATCTTACTTGACTTTTTATCTCAGTTTAGAAGCACATTTTCATATAAAGTTAGAGACACGAGACCATAAATTTGTTGTGGATTTGATTATGGGCTGTCACAGTCAATTGACAACATTTGCCATTAAGCAGAAAGGTGTATTTTTCTTTTGTTTTTAATGAGATACTCAGTACTGAGAAAAACAGAACATTGACATCAAGCTGCTGCGGTCTCAAATGAACGGATGCGTATTCTGTTCTTCATAGCTGGCTATAAAGAGGGTACATGGAGCATTACAAACAAACCAAACCAAAAATCCCTACAGGAAAACACCGATCCCATCATTGACATTAAACAAGGGCCCTACCTCAGTGTGTGTTACTCAGAAAAAGTACTTTCACAATGAAGCTGGCACTTTGTCTGCAGTCAGACCCCAGCACGCGCTCCTGCCTGCAGCGAGGTTCGCACAAGTTCTGGCTCTTCACAGCTCTCTGGCCTTGGCACTGCAAAACTGACATCCCGCCTGCACTGTGCCCAGGCTAAAGCCTGCCAGAAATCCTAAGTGCGCAGTCAGGCGCAGACTAACAGGTTTAGTGCCACCCTCTCCACTGAATTAGTGCAGGTTTCAGAAATTGGAACAGGGTACCAATAACATCTTTGACGCTTATATGTGGGAGTGGGGGGGCCTGGTTGCACCATTCATTTTGGACTTCGGAAGCAGTTCCTTTTACTGCAGGCTTCTAGCTGGCAGCCTCTTAACCTCCCTTTTCCAGTGGACGAATTAGCAACTGCCACCAGACAATAGGGTTTTTTGGTTTTGGTTTTTTGTTGGCTTTGGGGTTTCTTGGGGGTTTTGTTTGTTGGTTTGTTTTTAAAATCTGACTTTGCCTACTGCTGCCGTTATAATGAAGGTATTGTTATCTCCTCAGAATAATTTTTACAAGTTAATATAAGTATTTAGAAATACTAATGCTTTTGTGATACCTGGATCTGCCTTTGATAACTCCAGCATTTCTAGCTCCAGTGTTTTTTTAAAAACTCGATGTATTTTAGTTCTGGGGAAGGCAGAATTTCTCATCCTAAAGAAATGAGAACTCCATAAAGCAAATCAGCCCAGGGAACTCAAATGTCTGCACTTCTTTGACATGCTGGCTCAGGATGTACACTCTGCTGGAGTAAGCCAGCAAGCTTTTTAGGAAGGGAAATGCAGGTATGAGAGGGAACTGGCCCACGCTTGAGCTATGCCCTTGCAGGCAGCGTGGACACTCGTTAGTGGTTTGCAGAACCAGGGGCTCAATCACTAAAGTCAGTACAAGCAACAAGGATCTACTGATGTGCAGTCAAAAGCCAGTGAGCTCAGTTTATCCATGTACTATATACATAAGCTACCGTGCCAAAAAAACTTACAGTTTAAAAAACTGCACAAAATCATTATAGAATCCCAAACTTCTGTCCAAGCAGTGAAAAAATGAAGCTTGAAATAGAATGTAAGTTCATTTCAACAGCTTCTGTAATTTAATCCAGGTTATTTCCAATCACTATCAGTATACTGTTAGGGAAAACAGGAAGATACTTTATTTAAGAAACAGTTATTTTGTTTTGAAATAATCCTGTTGCTCTAGTCTAATGATTTTAATTTTTCAAGGACATATCAGTGGTTTAGTCAACTTAGGGCTTAGGAGATGGGAACCAGCCACTACCCT
>NW_009213264.1:0-2452 GCF_000690835.1 Fulmarus glacialis | reverse complement strand
TTAACTCTGTCCCAGACAGAACCAGGACAGTTCTATATGTGAAACTATTACCACTATCATGTACAATGTATAAAGATCTATGTTTCACGCAAATAAGCCAAAGTATCATTCTTTTCTACAGTTGCATACATGTTTATAATAATTAATTAGTTTTAAGAATTCAGAGATGAACCCCTAGTTATTTAGAATACAAAGTAAAAGTGATCTGAACACACAAAAGATGGAGACCCTGTATAGGAAAATTAAAGTACCATTATTCCACAAAATGAAACTTAGCTAAACCAGACCCTCCTATGAGTCCAGGATCTCACTCACTGCTTAGTCTCACTGTCCTCCTTTCAATAGTTGGAATAAAGTTAGGAATAGGAGGGGGATCTACCTATAAAAACTAAAGTCTTCTCACATTGTACTTCACCCTACCAGCCCTTGTACTGGGAGCTACACTTAGGTCTTGGCTATTAGAATCTTCATTTGCATGCTGGGAAACACGTGTATTACTCCTTACAGTTTCCTGCATGTTGAGATCAACACTATTTCTAACTCTCTGAATGTTTGCCATGCACACACTGGGCAGGAAAAGATGAGGAACTGAGGGAACCTCACATCAGAGTTATGCTCCTTTCTTCAAAGTAAAAGCTATACTCTTATTTGACAGATTAAATTCTTGTTCTACAAAAAGAAAAAAAGAAAAATCTCCTCTTTTATTTAAGTGTTTTACAATCAGAGCTTCACAATTCCATATTCACTGCAATACTTCCTAACAGCAATTGCAGGTTATAAGTAAGACAGCTCGCTTGATTCTTGAGAGTGAGACAAATAATGAGGTCTTCCTAACACCATTTCTAAGATTTCATTTAAATGGTTGGTATGGTCAAGTATTGGCATCAAGGAAGTTTGTCATAGATTGACTTTTGATATAAGGAGCTGCTATGCTATGAATCACTTTAAAAGGTGAATAGGATTTAGCAACTCTCATTACTTTTCACCTAATATTTTTAAAAGTCATCGATGGAAACCTAATTTTTTTATGTTGCATTGGATTTTTTCAAGTAGTAAAATTTCAAATCTTAAGATATTGCTCAATTATCTCATCATTGCTTTGACTTATATCAACTGATAAGAAACCAAAAAGGCTAACTGGCAGAGCTAAGTTTTGAAAGCTTAGTTTTGATAGCCACACTTCAAAGTGCGCCAAGTGAAGCAGTTAGAGAACAAGCACTGCTAAAATCCAAATTATTTACTTGATTTTTTTTTTTGAAAGAAATACTTTTAGAGAAATACTACAATAGTAAAATATGAATGTCCAAGTGGAAAACATAAATTAAGATGACTACTTTATCATACTCTTCATCTTGGAAGAGAGATAATTCAGAACTGATATATAGAAGTCTACAGAATCATGAGTAGCATGGAGAGACTGGTTAGGGTTTAACTGTCCACTGATTCCTGTAACTTAAGAACTAGGGGGCACAAATTAAAATAAAGAACACAGCTAAAAATAAAGGTAATGGTTCCTACACCACAGTCAGTAAACACTTCAAAGGCAAAAGAGGTTGTGGAGAGTAAATGTATACACAAGTTTAAGGACAGACCTGGCAGCTCAGCAAAAACCCTGAACAGAAAACCCTTAAAAGCTGTGAAAGTACCATACTATATGTACATACTCTTGCTTTTTCCCTTGACATTTCCAACCACCCCTGGAGACAAGTCCAGCGTTCATATCATAGGTTCAGACTTTGGTCTGAACCACTCTATTGAACTCTTTGCTGTGCCTAGAGAGTCCATTGAGTTCAGAGTTTCAGAGAGTCCAGTGAGTTTCAGAGAGCCCAGCAAAAATTTTAGAGGAAGGATGACTGAACACTCACTCTTTTATGGCCTAAAAGACAAATATTGAGGCTGTGACTATTGAGTGTTATTCAGAAATTATATGAGGGTCTAAACTTAGAACACTGCTTGTCATCTGTTTGCTAGACTTCCAACTGATGTACCTGCCTCACCAGAAAGTAAAAGTGTGGTTTATATGTGACTACTCTGCTTCATAATATCCCCATTCATTTTAAACTGATTTTAAATGTAATCTGAAATCATGTACCAAACAATAGGATTTGAATCTAAACTTCTGTTTAAAGTTTTCATATTAATGGAGCTACACCTGGGACAAGATGGAAGCCAAACTTACTATTTACAGCTGGATGAACCAGTCTAAAAGTTAACTTCTTATCCTAATTTACAGTGATTCTGCTGCCAGCAAGCATGGATAACAGATGAAAAGATGAATTATAAGGAATCATCAACTTTTATTTATTGGAATTACCATTCCACTACGCTATTTCTAAATGGATTTTGTAAACATTCTACTTGATCCAGAAAATGTATCCTTTGTGCTAAGGATACAACAGCTCATTGCCTTTGTACATTTTAATATGATTTAATATATATACGCTTTTGTGTA
>NW_009213263.1:0-18275 GCF_000690835.1 Fulmarus glacialis | reverse complement strand
TCTATGTCATTGATGAAGGTATTAAACTGCTATTAACTGATATTAAATGCTCCTATATACTTGCATCCTTGATAGAAGATACTAGATTTATTACTATTTTAACCTTGTCATGTTGTAAGTTTTACGTAAGTGGAACAAAGTAACATGTATGCATTCACTACATACAGAAATTCCAATGTCTATTATTGAACTCCTAGGTCCCCATGCACTTTTTAAAAGGCCAGTTTGAAAAGCAGTGATCCTAAAGCTGATCTCTGCAGATCTTTTCCTTTTCTGCCAGCTAACGAAGCAGGCTTCTCTTTCATGGAAGTAACAGAGAAAATACTGAAAACAGGATTTCACTAGCAAAAGCACATCTTATCTCAGACCATATTAACTTACAACAACTGAACTAGATGGAAGACATTCAGAAATTGAAAGTGGCTTGGGTTTTGTGAAGCAATGTTTTTTAGAAGCGTATATTAAGAAATCCTACCAATAGCTGTCATTATTGTTCAAATTTTCACTTTTGTATTTTTTTTTTTGAAGGACATCACTCTGAACAGCACCATCCTCTTCAGTTTCTTAAAGGGATTAAATGTTCTTTTAAATCCCAAAGAGAGGGCACAGAAAAAGCTTTCGATCTGCCCACAGCAATTTTTATACCAAATAGTCCAATATATAGAAACAGCTTTAACTGAAAGAACTGCTTACTGCTTCACAAAACAGATTTTGACGAACACTGCATGGCTTATATACAACTCCAGCATTGTAACTGTAATTATTTTTCTTGACAGAAGAAAACAAAAAAGATATTTTGGTTCTCCTGAATGCCACTGTACTATAATCTGAATGTCTCACCCCACATATCCCATATGATGTCTGTTTTTCCTCTTGGACTTCTGATATTTGGTCAGCAAATGCACTTAAAAGCTTCTTGACTTTACTTGAAATCATGTTTCCTAGATTAAGGGATTAAAATGTAACTCCTTAATAAGTAAACTAATTTCCTTTGTGCAACAAATGTGCCATTTAAACATACAAGACATCACAGACATATTTAGTAGCATTGAAGTTATGAAAGAGAACTGTAGAATGTTAGGAGTAAAGTTAGCATGCATAACAAACTAAAAACTGGAATATCACCATTGTATTTACGTAACACTCTTGGGCTAACTCTACATTTCAGGAATATACAGCATTGAAGGCAAGGAAGGTATTTTGGGAAAGTATGATTACACATTTGCCCTATTCTTACACTCCCCTCTTGCATTCTGTCAGTCACTGTCACAGCAAGAAAAGACGAGACTGACCTTTGGTCTGTGCCAACGCAGTCAACTCTGTATTGATAAGCTCAAAGATCGAAAAAAACCACTGCATTTTTCCCAAATATCTTATATTTCAGTGTGCTTTTGTCTAGTAAATCTGAGTCTGCTGCACATAAATCTCTACTTAAGACATTAGTAACTCAGAAAAGTTACCTGAGTGCGCAAAAGTTCTTCTTGAAGTTGATCAATCTTCTCTTTGTCAGAAACCTAAAAAGAAAAATAATCATGGCTACATTATTTAGTTTATCCACTGCAAGTAGCCAAATGACAAACTGAAAGCTTCATTCCACATAAGAAAATCAACTTTACATGCATTTTAAAGCAAGTAAAATTGTTCAATTAGCATTTGAGATTTGACATGGATGGAAAGTTCCATTTACAAAAGGAGGGTCACATAAAAAAAAAAGGCTAAATTCCAGCACATGCAAATGCAAAAATTAACCCTTCAAGACTTAATACTAGGGAAGTGGGCTTACAGAAAAGCAAAACTCTATATGGTGCTCAGAGTTTTCTGGCCACTACCCTAAATGTAATTTTATTGGTCAAACTCTCAGGATCTCATATGTTCGTTTCCTGAATTAGCATGATCTTAATGGGATACAATCACTAAAACACCTGCTTGCTATAGAAACTACTTTCAGGTGAGTATTCACTATTTCTGAAGCTTCAAGGGGATTCTTATTTGATATGTGTTTTTCAGAATTATAATCCTAAACATGCACGCACAACTTCATAAATTGTAGTTAGTCAGAACAGTCTTGAGGGGTTATTTTAGAATTATTTAAATTACATTAAAAACTGGAAAAATTAGGATATTATAATACAAAACATTTTGAAGTTCAAGGCATAAATGTAATAAGATCAGGCAATTAGAGCCATTCTTAGTCAAATATTCTTAAAATACATCAAGATGTAATATACAGTTGTTCAAAACAATCCCTTTTTAATAACACAAAAGCATAAACGATGCAATACAAATTCATATGATGTAAATATTTACAAACATCAAAATCTAATGGTTCACTGATGAAATATTGTTTAGTGGAAAAAATATAATCTAAACAATTACTGAAAGAATGATATAGGTAAAAGCTTCAATATTTAAATAAAGCTCATGTAATAAAGCTCATGTGACATTTACAACTCAAGTTAGCTTCGTATCAGAAAGAGCATATTATCTAACATGCAGAAGACAGCTGTCATTTAGGCACAAATCAATTTAGTTACTGTAATTCCACACCAGTTGTTACAGATTAAACAAGAAAAAATCCACAGTTATTCATAGTGATATTATTTAGCTATTAAGCCTGTAATATACAGGATCGTGCCTGCACTTTATAGAAAGCAACCCAAGCTGACACTTCCATCTATATCCAATTATTTTCTTAATCATAAACAGCAAAGAGGAAGTGCTGTAAATTGACTTCCTTTTCATTTCTGTTAATTAGTCCAGTGATAGCAAAAGTGCATCAGAAACAGGGTTAGTTTAGCACACAGATAACTTGATGCATTCAGCCGCAGGGTGGTATATGTAAATAAACATTTACATATACACACACTTTAAACACCTCAGAGATATAAGGGAAAAGTAAAAATAGATGGGCAAAAGGAACGGTGTGGAGTCAGAAGAAGCAAGAAAATAAAGGAAAGAAAAGGAAAACAAAGTGTTTCCATGCGGTGCAGATTTTCACAGCAGTTAACGTTTTCCTGCTCTCAGCTCTTAAGCAAGCTGTTCCTGAAAGTACTTCTGGGGCCTTGATGCATCTTTGAAGTACATACTTACACACAGATTACCTCTAACCACGTGAGCACTGTCTTTTATGTACAGTATACTTATGTTAAACACAGTAAGCAAAAATGTTGCACACAGCTACATGTTGCAAGATCTGAAGCAAAGAATTATCTCGCACTAGATGATTAATTCTAACAAGGACAATTAGGTAAGTTATGTCAAGAATGATGTATATGCTTCAGCATTTGGTTCAGGTGTGCTTTGAACGTTTAGCTGCAGTTAGTACATACAGTATTTTGAACAGGTATTTCATAATATTGCTAAAAATTTTTAAGTTGCCAATAAAAGCTAAAACTATCATAAAAATCTGAAGTACTAACAGTCACATATGACTAATCTATGATTTCTAATCTCAAAAAAATAAAATTAAAAAATCAACTATTAAAATATCTCTACGTAGATACATCGATATTTGTTTAATCCAGTTCAGCATGGTTTGTACATCAGGATGCCGCCTTCTTTCCCCATTGCCACCATAAAGAGTTATGAGAAAAGAAAACTGCAAGGCCATTTTTAATCAAGGGTTCCTGCACACAAAGATGCAGATACCTGCTCACTAAGACTACCAGAAGCTCGTTATAGAGTTACTCATTTTGCACAGTGGTTGCTTTCCAGCAACCTTCGTCACACGTTGTATAAAATGAGTATGTGCCTCTGAAAATTCAGTAGCACAGTTACTGGTTCTGTATATTCTCTAACTAGACTATAAATAATTATAAACTGATCCTTTACAGAAGAACTACACTCATAATATACTACAGTATACAGAACTACACTGTAATATAAATGAAAATATCAAGGCCCAGCCAAAATGCAGCCATGCATAGTGCAGCTATACAAGACTAATCAATTATACTGATAAATATTTATCAAAAGGCTGACCAAAAAAAAAAAAAACCAAACACCAAAATTTCTTTTTAATACCCTCTCCCGCTTGTGAGACAGTTCTTACTTTATTCAGTTTACAACTGATGTAGATTTAATATTGAGTAATTAAATTAAAATGGAAAATGTGCAAGTAAATTGGGCAAAAGAACTTCCAAGAATGGAAATGAAATGATCATGTTCTCCAGTAGACAGGCAAGCAAGCCAACTGAGTTAAAAAATAAACAAGGTTAGTTTATGCCCTGTCAAAAGGGCATGCAATGACTTATTTCAATGACAGTAACAATTTCTTCTTCCAAAGGAGAATTTGGAGCAATGATTGGAATCTTTAAGTTATATCCTCATATCACGATATTAAAGAAAATAGTTTACCACCTCTTTCAATTTGTTTCAAGCAAAAAGATTAGTGTGACAACCGAGACACATTCCTTGTCATTAGGCATGTATGCCAAACAGCACACTTGAATGCTAAATTTAAACTTTTTGTATGTAAGGTCAGTTAGACTTTCAACACTCGGAAAACACAGAGTACCTGCCTTGGAGGTCAGGATAACATTTACAAAGATAGCCCTTACAGCTATTTCACAGCTTGGGAATTGTAGAATTAATTGCAAGAAAGTACTGACAAGGTAGAATTTCAGTCAGAAACAAATGTAATATCAAGCTCATTATTCTTCCTGATTGTGTTTATTAGGCTGATGCATTTTTATATATCAAATATTGTATTGCCTTTCCAGTAATTTTTACATCCTCATGTATTTTATTATAAACTTCATGCTACTATTCCATACTTCAGCTCTCTCAATAAACAGTATAGAATCTGACAGAGGCTGAACGAGTTCTCTATGAAAAAAGGAGTAACTGAACAAATAGAGACTATTTAGATTGAAGACATCTTTACTCTTCTACTAAAATACACATCTGGAAGGGAATGAATGCGAGGACATTTGTAGGACACTTTTTGAGATAAAATAATCTCTAATAATTGTATTTCCATTATATTGTTATACAATGCCTAGATTCATAACTCAGGACAGAATACATCAGTGTTATTTTAAATCCAGAGAGAATATTAACTAAATAAATTTGAAAAATGAAGTACGAGGAAAAATCGCCTTTCACTATCTTTCTTTTTTTTAAATTAAAGGAAGATTAACAGTTTAGAGTGGCCAGGGATTATAACTCTAAACCATAAAAAAATAATATGGCGGACTAAAAAGCATGACAATTGCAGCTATGCAACTACGTCTAAAAGTTTAATTCACATTTCTGTGTTTCTCTTTCTGTGGGAGGTATCTTCAGATGTACAGAAGATTAAGTTCTGTACCCAGTGCTCAATTCCAAAGCTGTTGAAAAATGTGAGTAATCAGAAAGATTTTTTGAGGACACAGAAGTAGCCAACAATGCAACGTGGTTAAGAATTACGGATTATAACAGATCAGACAACTAAAATATCCCAATTTAGGAAGCATTTCCAATTCATCTCAGCCATATAATAATGAATAAAATGATCAGAGCTTAAATTAAGTAAAGTGATGTGCAAATGTTCAACAATCACAGCATATCAGTATAAACTGTGCTTTAAGAGGAAAAATAGACAAAGGAATACCTTTGATGAACATACAGTACAGACTGTTATTAAAAGCAGTATTTAATTGTCTGTGCAAAACTGCTTCTAAGGAGCTGCTATCATTTTCAGATTGGTAACAGTATAAAGCAGGAAAAAATGTTCCCAGAGATATATTGCCTGTAAATAGCTATACTCCTACAAGATAGAGCTACAGTAAGCAAGCAACAGTAGAGAAAACAGACTTGACATTTATTCACATGCTTTCTTTAAATGCATTTTTAATGTAAGAACTTTAAATAACAGTTTTTGTAGAGGCAGAGAACATACAATTTCAAAGTGACACAAAGTACTTGTTCGGCTTTTAACACCATGCGTTAAATGCAACTTGGTTAAACTGAAACAGGACTATACACCTGTAGTGAAGTTGGCTGTAGCCATTACTTAGGCCCACGATTTAAATAGTTAGATTTTTCTAGCTCAAATGCAGAAGGCTGAAGTATTTGATTAGTGTGAATATGGTACATATTGTCCCTTAAGCCATCACCTTTCGCTTCTGCTGGGAAGAGCCCATGTTATATTGGCCAGCGGCTCTGCGTGCTTCCTCTTCGTGCTGCTGGATTTGTTGTTGTAACAGAATGAGTTCACCAAGCAGGCCCTGCCATGAGTTTATAATAAAAAGGAGAGGAAAAATTTGGGGTGTAAGGAGAACAAAGTTAAACCAAAGGGCATGACAAAGACAGATGAAAAACAGGTATGAATGGGTCAGTTCAAACAAAAGTGAAATTTCATTAGCAAGATCTCTTGCTAGCTAGCTGGTAGTGGATATAGCCAGCAAAACCACACATTTTGCAAATCCAGGTAGAACAAAACCATAAATATTTAGCTACACTTTATAATTACATTCAACTTTAACTAAGCACCTGAATCTTAAAAAAATTCAACTATCCTGGCTTTAAAATATTCTCAAAAGTTTCAGGATTTCATCTCAATTATTCCTACCAGATGTTCTTAAGTATCAGCAATTTTTCACAACTTAACCATGCACGTATTTAGAGAGAGTGTTTTGGATATTATACACAAAGCTGTGCACAACAGCTAATAGGCTCATCTTTGTCAGTAACAAAGTTCTCATTTTGTTCTTATTCTCAGCAACGCAGACAGTTTATAGAAAGATGATTTTGCATGCTGCTTAGCTTTCAAACTAGGAGAAGCAAAACAGTTTCTAGAGCATAAAGAAAGAAAAAGCCCCCGCTCCGCTTCTGTAACACACTGCAGTTTAAATTCATGCTGTCATTATCCTTTGATAATCACTTCAAAATCCCTGCAACTTGATGCTTATTCCTTTACTTATTCAGCATTTCCATGAAGCTTAGTTTTTTTCTCTTCTCCCTCCACACCAAGTATTCTTGTAATGGTAAGCTGTCTTTCAAAATTTTGTTTAGAGATACTATGCCAGTATCTATCTATTGGAACTTCATGTACGATTTATTTCGGAGAATGCAGACAGAAGTATTAACAATTTAAATAAAGATCTTTAAAACAATATTACATTTTTTTCTAAGAAAACATTCAGTGAAATTAAGGGTTTCAAAAATGCACTACAGGAATCAAAACAAATACTGAAGTAGAACTTTGGTGTAAGAATTCAAGACATCTACCATCAAGTTATACATTTGTTGCACGAAATACACACACAGGCATGTACACATAAGAATAAACAACACAGGAGAGAATGGATAAAAGGAGAGACAATGAAATGACCAAATATAAACATGTGTTAAATAGTGGTTTGCATAACATTTCAAGAATAGAAAAGTCTTCACATTTGTATTTTACTGAACAATTTTAAGATTTAAAAAAAATCTGTATTGCCAGAGTAGCAAGCACATTAGAACTGTGCCAAGAAATCAGGCGAAACAGAAGATTTCATTTCTATACAGCAGCAAGGAGAGAGAGCCTTACGGCTACACTTAGTACTAGAGGAACAACAATAATATTTTGCCATTTTGCAAACAAGGAAACTCTCAATACAACCTGACACAGTCCCTTTAAAAATTATGCTATGGGTGAAGAAAATAAGCTGAACAAAACCTGCCATGACGGCCTTCTAGCATTTAAACAGGCACTGTAACAAATGTTTGAAGTCACCAAATCTAACTATTTAATACGCAATTACTTTCTAAGACATCTGGTCCATGTGACTCTTACTCCATAGTAAAGTATGAAAAGCCCTTTTCAACTACAGTTACCCCATTTAACAAAACATTCAAGTAAAAAACAGTGATTTAAAAGGCTTCTCAGTAACACTTTCTTCTTTGTATAGATCAGTCAATAATCTTACTTCCTTTATTTTCTGTTTCTTACTTTATAGGTTTGAATTAGGGAAAAAAAAAAAAAAAAAAAATCAAGAACCTTAAATAGCACAGAACTATACACACAACACCCAGGCTGGTATGAATCAGGACACAAACAAAAATTTTTACATCTCTCTGTCATTGAACACTACCACTGTTTTTCCCCCCCAAAAATAAATCATTCCAGTGTAATACTGTATTTATTTTGAAGAATTTTATCAAGAAAAATCAACATTGATCAATTAGTGGGATTTCAAAACCAAACTGTTTACAATCATTATATTATTATTTTCATTATTAAAGAAACAATGTAAAGGGGAATAACACTAGATGACCAACACAGTGGCACAAACCCTGCAAAGTCATCATGAGAATCTGGGTATACAATAAATGAAATATGGCAAAACAAGTGCTGACACTGTAACTGCATATGCTTTACAAAAAAACCCATTATTTTACATTAAAAGTTAATAAGCTGTACTTCAGTTGAGTATGACTATCTCTTTAATTTAAAAGTTCCTCATGGCTAAAGTATTTGTGTCCCATTTTCACAAGCAACCAAAGCCCTGTCTTTTTGCATGTCTTGACTCCTTCCACTATTTCCCACTGACTTCAGTGCAACTGTTCATGAGAAAAGCTGAGCCACAATAAGTCCCTGGAGGAAAAATAATTAAATGCTGAGGGATGTAAAGGGGTGAAAATGATGAGGAAGGTAAAGAGATCAATTTCTAAGAATTTGAATAAATGTCACAATTTTATCCAGAGTACCTGTAACATGAAACTGGGAATTAAGTTGGGAATATAATGGTGCTATGAATAGAAAAGAAAAAAATTATAGAAACTTGATTGCATAACTTGCAAGAAAGAACGAAACAAATGAGAATGTTAAAAAAAAAAAAAAAAGATCAGAGTATCAGAGTCAAGTGATATTCCTTACTAAAGCCTCCTTTTCACTCTCCAGAAGTAGCTGTAGTGAAGACCTGTAGAATTACTGTGCCGCTTCTTACACCGGCTGAAGGTGACCCTGTGTTGGCTGAGCAAGGCAGTCTATGCACTGCCAAATCCTCAACAGCGCATCAGGTTCTTCAAGGCATGAGATTTTATCAAAGTACCAAAGGCAGAGAAAGGACTGTGCTGTTGGTTTTGAATTATTTCTTTAACTGGCTTCTAAGCCAGAGTCACATTTTTCACCCACTTCATCACAGCTATAACCACTATAAATTTTCTTCAGAAATTGGGCTAAGCTTTGAAATTTGCTTGCTTTAATAGGAAGCTGAAACTGTTTAGGAAATGTTTTTGGAGACAGACAATAGTGCAAGATAATTTTCTAAGAAGGTAACACTGCCAATTTCAAGTGCATGCCTAAACTAGTCCCACACATACAATACAATAAGATATTTTACTACACTATAGCTTTTATAACTATCTTCTCTCCTCTTTCTCCAAGAACAAAATTTCTTATTTAATCTAAGCAGAAACAGATTTAAACTCCATTTATTTAAATTACTTATCTGAACACTCCGCTAATTTTAATTTTGTTTTCTTTTCAAAACGTTTTAATTTTGTATTAAATGAGAGATTATGAGATAAACACCACATTAGCTGGCAAGAAGCAGTACAGCCTGATTCAGTGTTCGGGACAACCTTCACTCTCTGAAAGTTAACTTGTAAACTAACTAGTTTCTTACTCACTCTACAGGAAGTTTTGAGAGATACGTCTGAAGACCATGCCCAATAACGGTTCTACAACATTCCTCCAAATGAGGAATTCCTAGATCTTTACAGTTACTTAACTTTTCACAAGAAAACAGAGAAAAACAGCTCATCAGCCATCAGACACATTTAATACCATGCTACTGCACTTTACGCATCCTAACAATCACAATTCAAACTAGCATTGATTGGCAGTGGAAAGCATTGAATGAAAAAAGGCCATCTAACCCATTGTCTAGAAAGTAATAATTTTGCTTGCCAATAAACCAAGTGATTATGCTATGTTGGCTATTCATACGTGCCTGGTTTGAAATATTATGACCAAAATTGATCATGTAAATTAGCAAAACAACAGATTCTAAGAGTAACATATCAGATATAACTGAAGTAACAAAAATTAGTACACTGGACTAAATTTTATAAATCATACTGGTTTAATATGGGCTCATATTTCCTGTATACCACAGCCAAAGTTTTGTTGGCAACATTAAAATGCAGTCGTCACTGCATCTGAAAAAACAGAGTAAGTATTAGTGATGTTACTGGCACTCTGTAAAAATCTGTTAATTTAGTTATCAAAGACAATAAATTAAGATGGCCATTTCCCCACAAATCAATAGTAAAGTATTTTTTATGTTTTAAACAGTGAAACCTGTGCTAAGCAATCACTCAAGAGAAAGTAAAACAATATATAATAAATAGACAGTTTACTGACAAAGAGGAAACAAAAAGCTAAATTTTTTTCTCACGTAGAAATCCATCACTGTTCCAAAGGGAAAAAACAAATTGTAAAAAGTGAGCTTTGTACAGGTTTCACTATATATTGCCATGCAGAACTAATGTAGAATAAATGTATACATGCCTGCATATACAGAAATGTCTTTTATGTAAAAGCCCCAGTTATAGTTCAGACACTAAGAAGTTTTCAGTTGCAAAAATAAATATTTAATAATTTACAAATTCCTGATACTTATTGTTTTCCTTCCATTTTTTAAAGAAATTTTTTAAATATACACAGGAAAAACTAAAAGCTTTCAAAGAATGAGCAACATTACAATTTAGGAATTTAACAGAAATGAGATCTAGTATTCATGAAAGCAAAAAATTAAACTTCACCTTCTTTACTTCAAGGAAAAATGCTAAAACTTTTAGTTATCAAAATACAGTAACATCTTTTTCCAGAAGATAGTAACAAAAATGTGATGTACACTTTCTAAATAATGAGAGTAAAAAGACAGACTGCTTTAAGAAATAGAAGTTCTTTATTAAGGCAGAGATCCTTAAGTAAGAGTCACAACTGTGAAAATGTCAACAGAAATGAGGTTGCAAGCAGAAACACTTGAAAATAACTATAAAAGCCTAAACTAACTTCAGTAATATGCTATAAGCTCAAGTGCTACTGAGAACATGCCCAGAAAAACTGCAAATGCACAAAAAATACCTAAAGTTACATTCTTATTACAAACCAAGTTTCTTAAGAATGCAATTCCTAAAGATTTTTATGACTGCTTTGTATTTTTCTTACACCAAAATGTTTATCATTGTACTGAGTATATATTAAAAACAGCAGCACATACTCAAGTAATTTTCAAGCTGCTTCAAATAAACATCTACAAATAGCTATTGAAGCACTTTTAAAAAAATTAACTGTTGTCAAGACATTTTTAGTTTTGCAAGAGAGTAATTACCTTCTTGTACTGTTTGTCATTGTCATATCCCTGGTCAGTAGCTCTGAATGCTGTTTCTCCTGGAGAACCTAGGACATAATTACAGAAACTCATTATAACATGCAAAAGGCACTTAAAAATTCTCAAACTACACCTAATATAAAATTAAAGTTTCAACACCTATGAATTATTAATTCAATAATCTTTGAAGTTGCTATCGATCAAAAAAGGTTCATCGTAAGAAACTGAAAAAGAAATTCTGTTTAAAACTCATCTGAAAATTTTATATCTAGTTTGTGGCTCAAATCAGTTATACCATAAGGGAACAGGAAGCTTCAATTAGACTATTGAAGTTCTGAAAACTTTTTTTAAATTAATTATTTCTGATAGACATAAAAGGATAATACAAATTCCAGTGGTATTATTGTAACAAGAAAAAAAAAAATTGTATTTTTTCCTATTGTAATGACATAGGTTTTCAAAACAAGCTTCTGGAAAACGCCTGGGAAAAAAAGCATCTGGTAAGGACTCTGGCAGAGAAATATCAACTATTCATCTATTCATTCTCACAGGGGTGGATCTAAGTACTTTTAAAATAATTGGAAGGTATTTGTAATTCAGTATTAAATTGCTCTAAATAGTTGTGTTTACATTGATATTCACTCCTCTTAGTATAATAGCGTTTCAAGAGTTTGCTTTAAAGAGGCAGGTTAAGGGCAGTAAAAAGGGCTTTTACACACCTAACAACAGAAGTAGTTCAGAAGCTCCTATGACTTCACTAACCAAATTGTAACCTGTGAAAAATCAGCAGAAGAGGGGAAATAAAAATTATAAATACAAAACAAAATGCAAAACAAAGATGAGGGATCTTTGTCTCATCTGGAGGACCACACAACCATAAATGTCAACTATGTCCATGTGAGTATAGTAACAAATAATAGATGACATCTCACAACACCAGTTAATAACACCACAATTTTAAACAGCCAAAATCTTTAACAGCCAAAATACATAGGAGATTGTAATCTACTTGTCACTTTGTTGAACTTCATCCCTACTTAGTTGCTTGCTCAGTTTATAAGATGAATAAACTAGTTCCACCATTAACAATATTTTAAGAAAATTAAAATATCCTTCTTACGCACACTGATATGGAAATATTTTCAAACACACTTAGAGCCATGACTATGACACCTCATAGATACAATCTTTCATGAATACAAATGTATGTGGTTTGGTAATTATTAAGGTATATAATACGAAGAATCTTCCACTCTATTACAAGAATGACTGGGTGAAGTTCTGAGCTGTGCTAGAGAGCAAGTCAGATATGATGATCAAATCAATCATGTTTTAGTTTTAAAAAGGCCACCGATCAGACATGTCTTATTTAAATCTCACAAAACATGAAAACCACTAAGTCTACTACTGCCTAGGCACACTGAATCGAAAAACCATTCCCCTGCTTTCTGTGAAGCATTTAGAACTCCTACCTACTCCTTTGAAACATACCCCTACCTAAGCTAAATCTTCAAGCAAGTCCTTCTGGAGCTATATCCAGATGAAAAGTATCACTCAACCCAAAAGAATCCCTTCATCACAAATCTCTTATTTCACATGCTCGCAACATTAAGAATCATAATTCTTAGTAATCCAACTCTCTTCTCCTGTAACATCTGTGGTACTGTTACTGTCCAGTGCCACTCTCGCCTCCAAATTCTAGCTGGACACATCCAGCTTTTATGACTCACTGAAGCAATCTAGCTTTCAATCTGTTTGTTTAGAGTTGTACAAGCATTCTAGTTTTCTATTCAATTGCACATTTTAGTTTTCACTACTTGCTACTAGAATTCTTGCTTTTAAACATACATTACACTTACCTGTGTCCATAACACTTTCAGACGAGATATTCAATGAAAAGGCATGCATTTTCAGGATCTGCTTTCTTTTAGTGTCTAAGGACATATCTGTAACCTCATCTTGTAATAGTTTATGTTTTCAAAATTAAAACTAAGCTGAAAAATTGTTCTCACCAGGAGAAAAAAAGCCTTTCAGCAAAGTGAAGCTCTCTCCAATCTTGTCAAAGTCAGGCAGAAGTTTGGCAAGGTCATCTGCATCAGGAAGGGCTTTGATAAGTTTTTCTAGGAAAACAGTACAACAGCTAATGAGTATTTTTTCTTTCCCATTATTTTCATGAACAAAAATGGCTTAGGCTGTAAAACCTAGCAACTGTTTCAGGACATGGCTTTTTTTCTTTTTTTTTTTTTAAATAAAGAATAAAAACTTTCTTTCCACGTGCACCTCCCCCCATTAGTGTTGGGAAAGATTATCAGATCTGAAAAATCAATTGCATTTTTAGACTTTGAACTTCCTGATAAGTTGGTTGCCTCAGGTACTTTAAAATACTCTAAAACTTATTGCTGTATTTCACCAATTTCGTACACTCATTCTCTCACATACTTTGTAAAGGTTGTTTTAAAATTACGTGACACGTAACTATGCCCACCTCTTGTACGTTTTAAGAAAAGATTATTTTTCAATTTCATAAATAAGCCAATTTTGTAATCCTTTAAAAAAAAATCTTACTAGCTTTAGAGTACTATAGAAACGTAGTGTCAACTAGCAATAAAACCAAGAAAACATTCATCTCAGCTATTCAGTCTCTGCATTTACCTATGCAATGCTCATGCACATAGTGAAATCTTCATAAACTTTAAAAAAAAAAAACAAAAAACCCACAACACAAAACCAAAACCACCACCAGCTTACCACCCTGCATATATAAGAAGTAACTCAGTGCTTGTTTTTTTAGATTTCTATCTTTCATCTGAAAATATGCCTACTGTAACTAGAAAGTTCAGGAAAAAAAGAGTCTATATTTTTAATTTTCTTTTTTCTATATCTTCAAGATAATTTTGTAGATAGGTAGGTTCACTATTCTGCATTTTCAATTGGTCTTTTAAT
Organism: Fulmarus glacialis; assembly: GCF_000690835.1. Taxonomy (NCBI): domain Eukaryota; kingdom Metazoa; phylum Chordata; class Aves; order Procellariiformes; family Procellariidae; genus Fulmarus; species Fulmarus glacialis. The sequence goes on along the minus strand of NW_009213263.1, from coordinate 4,023 downwards.
CATACATACCTTTTACTTATCTATCTATATTTATATTTTTAACTTACAAGTGTCATTTATATAGAAAGAACGAACTTTGTGCACAATACTACGAAAACCTGTGTGAGTCCCCTTGATCATGTTGCAAGTCTCCTTTCAATAATGGGTTTACATGGCCATATTAAAGGACCAATAACATTCTCAAATGAAAGGATGAATTACGGAATATCAATGCTAAACGATGCTTAATTTCCTCCTACAAACACACTGATACAAATACCTTGGGAAGTCACACACCAAACTCTAACGATACAAGTTCACTCAAATTACAGCTATAAAGACATTACTGCACTGGGGAGAGGTACTGAGGACCTACGCCCTTATGTTTAAGTTGTACATATGCTAGTCTTTAGATAGAATAGCATTTTAGCTGTTGTGATACCGAAGTCAATATGCTCATCAAGCTCCCAAATGAAGTCAGGAACAATCCACTTATATTCATCGAGATCTGGCATCATGTCCTTCCACTGATCATACGTCTAATACAAAAAGGAAAAAAATATAGTAGAAATAGAAAAAGAAATGTATGGAGAGAAGCATATGAGCAATCTATTGAAAAGTAATACCTACATAGAAAACATACTAACCCACCATCTTTTAGATATAAATAATAGTACTTGGATCTTTTAAAATCTATACTAGTTCTCTAACCAATTTGTTTTCCGTTTTCACTCATCTTTATTGTCATCCTGTAATGATATCCTGTAATTTTTGTGGATATTCCAAGAACTATTCTTCTGAAACATATAACAACAACAAAGACAAAGTGCATAAAATAGTTTCCACAGATAAATACCTTCTTAGCTGTATAACCGCCACCTACAGCAGATCCTAATATAAGATAGCGAAGCTTGAGAAGCCTTGAGGCTAGTCTAGCTAGCCAAAAGTTCCTGTGGGACTGGTATCCATATTTTACATCTAAAAGTTTTGTTTTACGTAGGGGAAGACGATTAAGAGAAGAGAACAGCTGAATGGATATCCTTAATGGAGGTCTCTGAAATTTTGAACTTGGGTAGTAGGGATGATGTATACTTCGGGAAACAAGATGCAAGTTTTGAAGTGGCGATTTTCTTTTTATTCCATAGCTGCTATTTGCTAGACTCCGGCAGATGACACTAAAAGAAAGAAATAAAAACTCTAAGTAACAGATTTCCTCAACACACCATTAACTCAGTAACCTCTTTAGAAGCAAGTCACATTACATTTTAACTGGTTACAGATAAATTACAGCATCACTCTGAATGTACGATTTCCACCTATCATTGCTATCCTACCAGGAAAATAAAAAGCTGTAAACATCATTAATGGGTATAGCATTTCTAGTGATTACAGAAATAAAACTTTAAATATCATTTATGAAGTCTGTTATGAATTAAATTTAACTTCCACACTGGATTAAGGCAAGTAACGTGTCTGTGGTAAAACACGGCTTGGGCAAACAGGAGCTAAGAGTCCACAAAGGACAGGACTACAGCATTATTGTTTTGTCTTAGGTCATGCATAGACAAGATTACTTCTGGAGATGGCTGCACCATGTTTCTTGAAGACTTCAATAAAGTAATTCAGATTTATGCAAGAGGGAAAATTTCAGTCTGAAAGATTTGACTCTGAAAACAGAGCTCAGCCATGAAAAGCACACGTTAAAACGCAGGAACCTTATCAATCCTGCCTATGTTAAAACAAATGCATAGGTTGGAATAAAGCTCCTTGTGTACTTTCAGTTACACTATCTGCATGCTTCAACACTTTGAGGTAGCTTTGCTAGTTTAGGGAAAAGACAACTGCTCTGGAAAAAGCCATTTCTTCTGTAATGTTTTAGTCTCACCATCATATCAGAATGATTAATATTAACTCATTTACTGGATGCAAAATACGAGTGAAGTTACAGTTCTTGAAATTAATGCTTGCCCCTTGATGTTTTTTCAGGGTTTTCAATATTATCAAGTGCATTTACTTACAGGGGACAAATACAAAAGAAAAAAGTACTTCACACTACTGAGAAGGCAAATTATTCATCCCATAATCCTAAATCATTTAAAATTAACAGATTAAAGAGAATAAGTGAATCATATGAAATGGAAAATGTTACAGCATTTTCCAATAACATGCCCTATAATCTATATAGTTCTTTGCCTTGAGATTTTCTATGTGCTAGAGATGACATTGTCTATGATAAGCACATTCTTAAGGTCCAAAGAAGTGGAAGACTTGGCTATAAAAGCACTTTTGACCCACAAATTGAGCTTTTGGATGATAAGTTAAAAATCAGAATTATGTGAATTGAGACTTTTTCCTCTCTTAAAAGACCAATTCTCCTGATGATCTGTGTTTAGAAATTTCCTTTAGTGTAATGGAAAGCTTAAGAAAAGGGAACTCTACTGACTGTTATGAAAGTCCTCGTTCACAAAAGTCACTGTGATTTTGAAGGGTATCCTCTTGCTGCTACACTAAACTATCTAGAAGGCTGTGCCTTTGCAATAACAAACTTAGTATCTAGAAAGAGGATAATAAGCAGGAGCAGAATAATCCCTAAAGTAGTAACAAGCATCTCCTCTTTGATATGGAATTACATGAGGCTCAAAAATTAACCACAGATAGTACCAATACAAAAGTGGCTACATAACAAGAAAAATGAAAGTGCCTCCACACTGGAATGTTTTATTTCCTGCTTTTGGAGACAGTTTTTTTAAATCAGGGTGTGGTAAGCCTGTACGAAGCAAGCTGATGACCGGGCCCTTATCTCTTTTGTTTTGCAGTCACTACCATCACACAGATATTTAATATTTTCAGCAGAGACCAAGTGGTAGTATATACTATGGCAGCCACTTCTCATTATTAGCCTTCACCTGGGTTAAAGGCATTTTGTAATATTATGTAATTTTCTTCCCTGTGATTGTTCTTTTAAAATACACTGTGTTTTACAGCATTCACTCTGTATGTTTAAGCTGAAGGAAAAATTGAGTTCCATCACAAATTTTTATGGCAAGAACTTGATCAACAACAATTGCATTTTGAGTGCTATTGCATATTTCACACCCTACCTGCTTTAATTGCACATATAAAATCTTATAATTAATTAAAAAAACCACTACTCCATCATTATACCAAAACTTCCATTTTCTCCTTTCTTCTCTCCTCCTGCTGCTAAAAACTCCTGATGAATGCTGACAAAAAAATCACCTTAAGATCTTCACTGAAAAGTGCAGTTGGACTGAAAAGGGTGCCAGAACAATATATTAAATGAAGTGTTTCACGAGTTCCAAATTTAAAGCCTATGGAAAGCTGTTTTTAACAACAATAACAAAAATTAGCCTTCCAGACATGAGTAGCTCTGCCATTAGAATCTGCCTGATTACAGGCCTGCAACCTGACTACTCTTGCATTGCACTAAGATTACAGATACCTTGTAAAACAAGAAAAAGTGGCCTGTTACTATCACCAGCCAAGCATTCCACCTGGAAGTCATACCTAACATTTTACACATATTGCTCCAGTTTAAGAGTTCAAAAAATCCCCACCTCAGCCGCGACAAGTTTTTTGTAAAGATAGGTTATATACACTTTTAATAGCTATGACTGCAAAGCATTCTTTCAAATGTAACGCAACAAAAAGCACTGTGGTATTTTCTTTCTCATTCAGCATTAAACAAACTTATTTTCGTAGTGCTGCTCCCAAATCTGCCAAGGAACATTGTGAGATTACCGGCCATTCAGTTTCACCGCTCCTATCCGGAATCGTGTAGAAGAACGGTGAAAAACAAGAGGAACGTAGGGTAGCTGCTGGGGAGGACCAACGTCTGGACACGAAGGCGGCCCGAACTCCCTAGGGCCGGAATGAGGGACACGCAGCTCCCTTCCACATTGCACCCCCAGGTCCCGGGGGAGCTGAAGGATGGGGAATTCCCCCGCCTGGGAGCTGCTGCCCCACCCCAGCCCCAGGTTTACCCCTGCGCCATTCACACGCACCTCCTGCCCACCTCGCACC
>NW_009213262.1:0-1044 GCF_000690835.1 Fulmarus glacialis | reverse complement strand
TGTCCCGCCGCTCCGCCCGCCGGGAGCCCCCGTCCGTCCCCAGCGCCAGCCCCACCGCCCTTGGTGAGGGCCTGGCTCCAAGGCATCATAAAAGCCCCCTACCACCCTCCCCTGCTCCTTTTATTCGCATGCCCACGCTGAAGCCCGGAAGGCAGGAGCAGGACCGCAGCTCCTTCAGGCATACCGCAGCGGCTTTCAACCTGCCCGGGTACCAAAGGCAGCGTAACCGCTGCAGGACGGGGATGGGCGCTGGCTCCCTGCCAGCATCGTTGCCCAAAGGCCGCAAACTTGCACTGCAAACAGCGATGCCAGGCAGCGTACATACAGCACTGCTACCCCAGCCTGCTAGCTCAGGTAAGAGACAACTCGCCACTGCCTTTAGAGTCAGTCTCAGAGCCCTAGCCCAGATCAGTGTGTACGGCCCATGCAGCACTGTTAGACATGACAAGGTAGCTGTCAACTCACACAAGTTCAGCCACCTGCAACTTTCACCCTCCAGACTGCAAAATCTGTTGCAGAAGCTGATTGACTACTCAGCGAGTATCCATGGCTCGGTGTTCAGTGTGACAGCTCTGCTGCTATCTACCCAGTTAGGTCAGCTCAAGTACCCACACAAGCTGCAGGTGGAAATACAAACATTACCAGAGTTGAGTGAAATTTTGAGAGCTGAAATATTCCTAGAGTTGAAATTCTGAAGCAATCTCAGATGTTTACAGCCCATGCTATTCCTACAGGTATGGCATAACTCCCCTTTCAGACCTGCAGTCCAGATTTACTCCCCCATGCAATATTTACAAAGGTTCATGAAGTTCAAGTATCTTTGAAAGTGCCTAGATCCACCTCACAGTGTTCAGGCAAATATTAAAATGAGTATTTGCTACTGGAAGGACTGACAGAAGAATGATACAAACTCAAGACTCACTTCTAAGACATCTCTGAAGTGAGAAGGCCTTAGCTGGCATATGGTTCAATTTTGGGTATCTCATGTCAAAAAGGGCACTGAAGAGAAAAAAAGGGAGAGGGAAGGGAGAGGGAAGGAAGAGG
>NW_009213261.1:0-4743 GCF_000690835.1 Fulmarus glacialis | reverse complement strand
GGTGCGGCCCCCGGGGCGGGCGGTGGGGGACGCCCTACAAACCGGGAGTGCTCCAGGCACCCCCGGCAGAGCATCCTGCCGCAAGTTTTCCCAGAGGCCTCCCCTCAAACACACCCGGCCGCTGTGCACAGCACCTTGTGCGGCTTTGGGAGCTACACCCCATCCGATGGGATTGCTGCTTCCCCTGGAAATCCTCCCGTGAGGAGTAGTTGCAAGCCTTACCTGCGGAGGCTCTCACCTCTCAGTTAGCTGGTGCCCCGTTGGCCAGCACCCCTCAGGGGAAACCCTTGCTACAGGGTCTGATTTTTTTGCTTATTCATCTCCCAGGCAGGAGACAACCCTCACGTGTGTCAAGAGCACCTGACCTCACCTTTCCTCTGCGAAGCCGTGGGGCAGGTGGCCAAGGACAGCTCTTCCCAGGACAAGGCGGTGGGCCCAGAGGGGCCAATGGCAACAAGTGCTTCCCCAAAGCCAAGCGCTGCTCCTAGAGATGCCGCCAAACAGCTCATCTGAGCAGGGAGTTAACGAAGGCTTTTGTGGCTGCATCTCGGCTCCCACAGACGGTGCTCGCTAATCTGAACTCTTCCTGCTATTTGAATGGGAAAAGCCTATTCTTCTCCTGGCCTGAATTACCCTGCAGGGCTGCTGTAAGAGACGGTTGTGATTTAGTGCCAGAGAAAGCCTTTGTATGCCCATTTATAATACGTTTCAGCACACTTCTAGATGACGATTAGTTGGCAAGTGAAAAGTGGCTGTGGCTGAAAGGTGGAAACTAACATCAGATATTAAATATTGCACGCGGCAGCTATGATTTCTAGTGGTAGGGAGAAAACCTGATAGAAAAATCTCCTGCCTCTCTTTTTCCACAGTACTTCTTTCACCAAAGTGGTACTGAATTACATCCACAGGTATTGGGCTAATTATATATGCTCACCAGCCCATCAGTTTGGGTTTACCAGCAAGCACACTTATGCAACGGAAGCAATTTCCACACCACTGGGCTCATCTGATTTAAACAATACTGGCTTGTGTTGCCTCTGTGTGTAGCTTTTTTCCCTTGGCTGGCAGGGTTAGTGTCACAGCCTCAGTTTGAGAAGGGACAACAAATAATACTGACACAAATTATAGGAGCAATACAAGGACACAGATGCGGAGGACAAAACACGGAAATTAACGCACTGGTTTAGGTAAGTGTTAACTACCTCTGCTGAGGAGCAGGAGCCACTCTTGCCCCAGCTGTGCAGATGTGGATTACTTATTTCCTGACTGGTTCTCGCTTTGCTTTTTAGTGGCAATACAGATAGCTGAATAAAGGAAAAGCTGCTGGAGGCATTTCTGTTAAATATAGCCCTGATGAAAGTAAGACATAATTATAACTTGGGCATCCTCTTCTATATTATTTACAGTAAAACACATCTTTTCAGTCTTTTAAAGCACAGGCCTTAAGCCTGTTCATTCTTAAGCAAGCACCTTTTAAAAAGCACACAGAAAACTTGCAGGGAAGTTCATGCACAACTCATACTTCACCTGTAGCGTAAATTAGCTTGCGAAATCAAGGACTAGTTAAAAAAAATCACAAAAACTCCAGTGTCTGAATAGATTTCTTCAGTTTGTTGCCTTTATCTGCGTTAAATTTGCTGCTTCTTTCTTTTCTCTTTCTCCTAACACTGCATGCAATCGTACTTAGAAACACACACACATACACACACACAACAACACAGCACAGACAGTTTAAACACACTCCTCTTGACTGTTGCATAAACCTTGGTTGATATAAAACAGAGGTAGAAGAAAATATCTCTGCCGATGTTGGTCTTGTTTAACATAAATGACTGCAGCGTGAAAACACTTCATAAGGTTATTTCATTATGGCAATTTAGGGTTGTTCCCTCCTTCCCTCCCACAGAACTGCCTGGACAAGTGCGTGCACACAAACACGCATGCACAAATCTGCAGAAGAAGGTGTTACCTTCTTTGCGTGATTTTCACTAACACTTTCAGCATTGATTTGCTATTTGTAGGTCGGTACAGCGCCTGGTTCCAGCCAAGACCTCACTTTGTTACATTCTGAATAGCTCTCAGGAAGTTGCTGGCTTGACCATGTAGACTTTACAGGCTAATTTTTTAATAACTGAAGGATATTTTTTTTTAATTTGAAAAAGGACTCATTTTAGCTGTCACATAAGCATGCATTATATCCCAAGACTTCAATTGGAGCTGCACAGTCATATCTGAGAGCACAATTAGGCCCTCTGGACCTTTTAAAGCTTCAAAAATAGTCATGTGTAATTCCTTCTTCTGTGGATCCTGCAAGCTTTAAGAGAATTTTTGAAAGCTGTAAATTCCTATTTGTCCACTAAGAGACTCACAGGCAATCTTCCCCTAATGGAAATAGAACTGTAAAGCCGAAACATTAATATACACAATATGATACATTATGCAGGGATAGACTCGTCGGAGCCAACGAGAGGGCACGGCAGCCGTGCCAGAGCCAAGCAGGTTCGCTCCGCTTACTCGGCTTCCTGCACACGGGTTTTGCTATCTGATTTATATTAGCACTGTACGTTCTCTCTTAAAAAAAAAAAATCTGACCTTTGGATCCCTCATCTGCATTGGCTGGCAGCTGGTATTGGCGAATCGGAGGGCACAGTTTGGTCTAAATATGAGACAGCTATTCCTCAATAACTGCGCTGTTAATATGCAAATCTCAGTCCTCCGTCAACTGTAATATCCCGCCTCTGATTGGCTTCGGTGATGAAAAAAATTCAGGTTATTCATTAGCAGGCAAAATACGCTCTTCAGGTTCCCCCTTAATATGAGGCGTTATAAAGCCTCGAGAATGTACATGCTAGAGACAAACAACAACAAAGCAAGACAAAAAGAAGCCAAGAAAATGGGATTAGAAATATGATAAAAGGGGAAATTGTGCATTCAAAAATTCTGATTCCCTTTCTTCTTCCTGGAGTTTTGGGAGTTTTGCCAGTGGCTGCAGATGGGCCATTTTTGTTCATTTCTTTTTCAACCCTTGCCTTCTACATACAATGGTACGGCTCGAGTTCACAGTAGAAGACTTGAATTTGTACTCAGAATGTCATTTCTGTACCGGAACACATGCACGTGTCTGTCTTCATGGGTCAGCTTTGCTGACCTGCAAACAGAATGCTAGGAAGAAATATATCAATATGTATTGATAAATATCTTGATATCAAAAAGATGGATGGAGCAATTGAGCAAGAAGCAATCTATGGTTCAACTCTTTAAAAGCCATTGCAAAAAACAACCACTAATATCAGCACCAATATTGGCATATTCTTCACAGAAGACCAGACTTGGCTAACCACTGAACTTAGCAGGACGTTTTCTGTAAGACATGAGCTGATGGGAATGCTCACGCCAACTCAACAATCAAGACAAACATTTCATTTTCCATCAGAGTCCAGTATGGCATACAAGAGTAAGATGTGTTCTCCATTACACGGTATAAAAATTAAATAGTTCTATCAACTCTGGTAGTGTTAAATTCTGAGGAACCTTCGCAGAGCTGGGTTGGGCTTGGGGATCTCCAAAGTGGATGTGCAGCCACACTATTCCTCCCTCTTTGGCTTTATTTTGTAAATTTTACTTCATTCTTGCAATTCGCCTTTCCTGAAACATAGCACCTAACAAGCTGCATTGTCTTCACTCTTTTACAGATGCGGCCATCTCTCCTGCTTCCTTCTCTCAAGTGGCAGATGAGATCAAGCTGGTTATTTCTTAGATCTATGTATCTGGGCTGAAATCATGGTCCCAGTGAAATCAGTATTAATTTTATCATCGGTTTTGTCACAACTGTGATTTTGCTTCTCGGGATTGGCAGCAGAGTATTTTTGGAGGACTGGACGTTGACTCTAATTTCCAGACAAGATGAAGAATGCCAGGTGCTGTTACCATACAATGAGTGACCCTTCTCTTTCCTCAGGCTTTTCGCCAATGGGGAGCTAGATTGGGCTGGACAACCCCTCTGATTAAAAAGAAGCAGAGTTCTGAGAAGTAAGGTAATCTTGTCTGTATTTCCCACAAAATATGTAAGGCAGCTCCTTGTACAAATTACTAAACAAAGAGTGAAGCACATGCACCTGTGAGGAACCTGCACTAAGAGCATGCTAAGGTTACCTGACTGCAAGTCCTTGGACACCTTAGAAGGATGGAGGGCTGAGCTCAGAGGGCTTTTGACTAACTTGCCACAAAGAGAGAAGTTGTAAAAAAAGATAGCTATGCCGCAGAGCTGCTTTCCTTTTCTGTCTCATGCATTTCAGATACAAAGATAATAGGAATAGCACAAACAGAAATGCAGGCAGATATCTGAAACTAAAGGTTAGAAGGAAAAGATTTTGACAAGAACCACATAAGCTTCCCACAGCAAAGGTCAACCAGTGACCTCCACACAAATTAATACCGCTTCAGCTACTATAAAGGAACTTTAATATTTCAGTTTCAGCAAAAAGCCTGAAAAATGCATTATGCAATCCATTTATTCTGTTGGTTTTTTTCCCCAAGTGATATGACTATCTCTTTCAAATATATATAAGGATTCTCATTTAATAAATAATAAAGCTAGGTAGTAATTAACTCTTAAATGTGTTCTCCCTGATCTTGCTCTACGGTAAAAAGAAAAAAAAAAGTCCACATGCTTCAGCAGCCAGAGCCACAAGCACATCCAACCAGATAATTGACACAGCCGTTGAGCCAGCACAGTGTTAACTC